>NC_089752.1:87622968-87625468 GCF_040412425.1 Macrobrachium rosenbergii
GGGACTTTTGTAATTGGGCAGTATTTGTTTGACATTTGTGAATTACTACTGTGTGTAAACATTTCTTACATAAGTGTATATATATATATATATATATATATATATATATATATATATATATATATATATATATATATATATATATATATTATATAGTTTTAACATTTTTATAATTACACACGTACATGTGTTTTATTTTACAATTGCATACGTGCGTGTATGTAAAGTGGGTGGTTGCTCTAGCTTATTCAGCAATCTAGTCCCTTGGCAACAGGAGAGGAGGACGAGGTGTGCGCTCGATGCTTTTTCTGTGTGCTTCAGCATGCCTTTGGGGGTGATAGGGAGAGTGGGGTGTTGCTCTGAGGGGTGAGAGACAAATTGTTTCCTTTCTCTTTCTCTCTTTCTCTCTCTCTCTCTCTCTCTCTCTCTCTCTCTCTCTTGCATCCGTCTGCTCGAGTTCTGTTTTCTATACGTGAGAGTGGATTCCCATTCTCTTTTCTTGGGGAGACTCAGTGTGTTTTTTTTTTTTTTTGTGTCAGTTGGCCTTGAAGTCAACTTAACCTACTAAGGGCAAATCAGCTTTGTGCTCAGCCAGCAATTTTCTTTTTTTTTTATGGGACTTTGGATTTAATTGTGGGGTTAGTTAATTTTGATTTTAATTTTGGAATGTAATTTAATGATGGGTTTAGTTAATTGTGAATTTACTTATGGGTTTACTTAATTGTGTATTTAATTTTAGGCTCACTGAACTTTGAATTTAATTAAGGGTTTAATTAATTTTAAAAATTTAATTGTGGGTTTCATTAACTTAGAATTTGATGGTGGGTTTAATTAACTTTGAACAAAATGGGTTCTAATTAGTACTTTCTTTTGAGTTTTGGGAATTAATTGTTAGAGTAAAGAGAATTAACATTCTAGGTTTCGTGTTGTATGGGAATTTTGTCAGGGGAAATTTTTTTTTTCTTGTGTTTTTCTGTAAAGGGTGTACTTTCGCATTTATGATTAGCCAACAATAACTTAGCGAATTTATTTATGAAGAAGAAAGTTGCAAAAATGAGGAGAGGAAATAGTGATCAGAGATGCCTTAGATCAGCCTATGGTTGTGTAGGACGTGGAGATTCAGTCCACGGTTCGAAGAATTTTGTTGAAATTCAGAATAGCCAAAGATTGATGGTTGGCTTGAGTTCTTGGATCCCACAGGTTCTTTGCTCTAATTGTAATATGAAGGGACACATTAGGAGATTTTGCTGTGTTAAATATTGTGGCAGTTGTAAGAGTTATGGTCATCCTTGGTGGTCTTGCCCGTCTCAGAGACAGGATAATGATAGGCCTGCATTCCAGAAATTTGGTAACTCAAATAAGAAAGTTCCTCAAGTGGATTTTTCGAGGGACCTCTGGGAGAACCCTCAGGGTCCAAGCCAGTCGCAATTGGGTATGTACATGGGATAAACATAATGGTTTTTATAGATACAGGCACCTCTATCAATCTGATGAATTATGAGTTGTTCAGATCGATGTTTTCCGATCGCTGTTTGAGACCTGCTAAGGAAGCTGTATGCGATGTTCAGGTGAGTCATGGCATCTGGCACATACACTCCAAGCCTTACCATCCCAAGAGCCAAGGGATAGTGGAACGATCCCACCAATCCTGGGCACCACATTAGCTCAACTCAAGCATGAAGGGGGAGGAGCTTGGGAAGAGAATCTCCCTTACATGCAATTCGCCATCCACCAGGCTCCCTCAGAAATGCTCGGGTACAGTCCCTTTGAACTCATGTATGCCCATTCAACCAGGTCCCCTTCAGCATACTGTACGAGGCCTGGGACAAACCAGAATGTGCTAAGGGGTGGAGGAACTCCCCTGCAGAAGAAACTACGAGCTGCTTGGGTGGTTGTGCAAGCTAAGCTATGGAACAGGCCACACAGGAACAGGTGAAACTGAGATTAGATAAAAGTGTGATGGCACAAGCTTTCGAGGTCAGTGACGAAGTCATGGTCCTCTGTACTGGTGCCACACACCCCCTGGTAACCCACTTCATGGGTCCCCACTGAGTACTGCTGAAGAGAGGAGCCCTGAACTCCCTGGTGGACTGTGGAAAGAGGTGCGCAAAATGGCTCCACATAAATCTGCTGAAGCCCTATCACTGCCAGGAACTGGAACCGACAGTGCCCAGCCCTATGCATTAGTGGGCGCCCACACCACCTTGCCACCTCCAACCACCAACTCCGAGGTCATGGCTAACTTAGAACCGCTCACCCCAGGCTAGACTGATCAACAATGCCAGGATATTGTGTAACCGCTGAAGCAACATCCAATAACAATGCAGGATCTATTGGGATGCACTGACGTGGCTGAGCACATGATCATCGTGCACAAAAACACCACTCCCAATGCCCAAGGTTACTACCGGGTCATCCGCAGCTAGTGGAAAGGATCCAACAACAAGTCCAGCTGCAACTTTATCTGTGACTGATAGAGGAGAGCCGCAGCCAGTGGTCC
>NC_089752.1:87632968-87652968 GCF_040412425.1 Macrobrachium rosenbergii
TAATCATTACTCCACAATTTCCAAAATCATTCTACCATGCTAGCTGGGACAATTTCCCAAGTCTTCCATTTTTTTCATTGTAGTTTTAGCCTATCTTGCTCCTTGATTTTAGCTATTTATGTTATGGTAGTGTTTTTTCCATACATTTTTCAGAACATATATTTCACTTTAACTGGCGTTTTAACGTTTAAAACATAATATTCTAACATAGTGAATGCTAATAAAAATAGGTTCAGTTTGACATGTCAAGTCTAGATTATTTGTACCCATGAGTACCACCAAAAGAGACTTGTCTCTGTTTTGTACTATCACGTAGAATTCCAGAAGATTTTCTTATTTTCTTTGCTTTAAATCAGGGAGAGACAGAGATCATAAAAACAATAATATGAGAGAGGCCATGTAAAGCAAACAATAGGGACCAAAATGTGTATATGTTAAAATTATCTGATGTGCTTTCTAAACTTTTGAGAATTCACAAAAAGACAAATGGCTGTATTGGCACTGGTGATAGATTTCAGCTAAGGTTCCATTTCATGGATGTAGATATTGTTGGTTAGTGGATTACAGATATAAAGCCCTAAACTGACTGTGTTAAGCTGGATGACGAATAAAAGTGAAGCCTCACTAGTAATGAATAACAATATATTTTGTATGCCATTTTCTTTCATCTATTCATTTTGCCAGCAGCCTGATTTTAGTGTTACTATTTTTTTTTTTTTTTAGTAACACCGATATATCATTTTCTAATGATACCTATGAAATGTTAAACAAGTAGCTTGAAAATTAATTTATCGGATGGCAGATTGTCACTGATATATATACCATATATATATATATTTATATATATATAGCTTATATATATATATATATATATATATATATAGCGAAATATATATATTATATATACTCGTATATATCCCATATATTTTTTTTTTTTACAATTCAGGATAGCAACCTGCATTCTGTATTATCTTAAATTCTACCTGCAGAATTTAGTTTGTGCGAATAAATAATGCTGGATCATATAACGAATACTGATGACAATGGTAATATTTCAATTTAATTTTAAGAGAACTGAGAAGAGAGAGAGAGAAAAGAACGGGGGCGAACAGGGTAATCAAACTTTCTAATTAGCGACAAAATTCGAGCAGCAGCGTTTGAAGTTCTGTTCTGCCATTAGAGGAAATTTAGAGAATGTCGTTTACAGCATGAACGACCAGTGCCTCATTAATGGGTTTCTTTCACGTTTATGCCTTCGTCATCATCGAAGCTCGATCAATTTCTCAGTTCACGGTCAGGTTGTGAGATCTCGGATTTAATGACAGGAAGCCTTATGCAAGCTTTGAAAGTATCGTAACCTTGTAAAGAAGGAGGTAACTAAACTTTTTCCCCAGCAAAGCATCACTAAATGGCGATCGATATGAATAATGTTTGATTTCTACTGCAGTCTCTTCTACATACAGTAAATGAAACTCGTTTTCTGCATCAGAAATAAAATCTTTATTTTTGTTGGTTTAAAATTCTCAGCAGTTACATGAGCGTGTGATGCAAGCATCGAAAGGCAATATAGTTTTTGGAAATTTTCAAGGAGACATAAAATGTTGTCCGTATTCTTCACATGAGATTTCTGTAGATGTTTCCATCATATTAAATCTGATGCAAAGCCTCAATGAAGCATCATAATCAAAGCACCCTCTGACTATTTCTGCTAGTTTCAAAATACGCTAATTAATAGTACATGATACTACAATTCAATTAAATCCTCACGCTGCAATTTTTGCTGCTGGTCTTATAAATCACCTTATACAGTTTCATCTTTCATTTTTATTGCTTTCTTTTCTGGAGCTCACCAACCATCAACTGCCGTGTATTGTATACGTCTCCACATAAATCTTTGGTCGCTACCAAATGACCAAATGGTTATTTATTATATATATATGACTATATAATATATATATATATATATATATATATATATATATATATATATATATATATATATATATATATCTATCTTTATATATATATATATATATAAATATATATATCTGTATATATACCAGTATATATATATATATATATATATATATATATATATATATATATATATATATATTTCTGGACTTCTATATATATATATATATATATATATATAATATATATATATATATATATATATATATATATATTATTTATATATATTTCCTTGCAGTTACTATCATATTTATATATATATATATATATATATATATATATTGCCCATAGTATATATATATACAGATATATATATATATATATATATATATTCCCTATATATATATATATATGTAGTGATGCATTATAATATAAAGATATAAATATGGGTTATAAAGAAAATAGAGTGCCAAACAGAGAGAAGTGTAAAACATAAATTATACAGTGATCGATCGAGTAAGAAAGAGAGAGAGAGAGAGAGAGAGAGAGAGAGAGAGAGAGAGAGAGAGAGACAGACAGAAAGAATAGAGAGAGAGAACAACAATTAAGCCCTGTTGTTATGCATTACTGAGGCCAGACATGTAGAGTAAGCTAAAAGCAGGAAACCGTCTTTTACATGAATTCAAACAGTGAGCGAGTATATCGCGCCCAGGCCATAAAACTGATCATAAAATCTGGAACCTGTGCCTCACGACTGAGCTGACCAAGCATAACCTATAACCTCAAGTCAGAGTCAACGTTCCAGCCATATCTATAACCCCTCAATAGGCTAGGAGGCGTTTAACTTGAATTATTATGAAAATGGCTGGACAAAGAGAAGTAATTCACCATTTCTCCAATTAGACATTCTAGGGAGGAGCCATTAACAACTCGAGCTTACTTAATCCAGAATATGTCTGCAGGCTACTTAACCATACCATTTCGACCACAGGCTACTTAACCAGACAGAAACTGAACTTCGACTAGCAAGGGTGGTTTTCAAGAGAGTAAAACTGTAACTTGTGATTGTACTTGTGTAAGTAATTAACTTTCATCATTAAAGTAAGAAGCTATCCATTTTGTGTCCATTATGCCTTTCTGAGAGATATAATTACATTTAATATAAATCCTCCTAAGTTAAGGAATAGACTTGTGAGCCACTGACTTCGAGAAGAGATGCTGTGTGAATATTTACGACTTAGAAGAAAGACGCAGGTAAGAGGGGAAAATACATATGTCACACAAGTTATAAAAAGAAACTTGAGGTTTTCAAACACTACAAACACACACACACACACACATATATATATATATATATAAATGTGTGTAAATATAACCCCTATATGTTTGCAAAATATGATATATATATTGTTCCATATATGACCTATATGATATATTCCTCGGCATATAGACATATTCGGGCATTAAATAATTATCATATTATTTGGTGCCCCGCCCATATTCCACAAAACCTAGCATATTATACTATGCCATTATATATGTATAAACGTGGAAGAATTCGGCCTATATATAATATAAAAACAAAAATTTAATCCCAGATTATTGTTATATCTATATGATGCAACAAGAATCAAGATATATATGCATTTCATTCGGATATAAGGAATGTCCTTAACCTTGCCAAAGTTATGTCATTTAAACCTGATGCTCGAACCATTTATACATATAGCTAGTGGCAGTTTAAATTGCTCCTTAAAAGGAAACAGACCCTATCTGAATGAGGACACTGTCATCTTGATGATGAGAGAATGTTTTGGAGAGAAGAACCCGCGACGAAACTCCGTTATTTCCTATTTTCATTTATTTTTCCATTGTCAAATGCAATGAATTAAGATTTTCCACCATTTATCACTTATATAATTGTGCAAACTGTGCTTTTCCCTCAGTTCCTTTTGAGCATCTCATTATTCGGAAGAATTTTCCGAATAAAATTCTGACATAACTTTGAAATCTTTGTGATTGTCAAGACTACCTCATGATTGTATATATCATCACTGTTTATTGTGATAATTTAGCAATTATTTGCCCATAATTCGTATTCTTTTTAATTTATATATGTTTATGTAAGTATATCTATATATATATGTATTCCTGGGATAAGTTTTCCCTTACAGCAGCAGCCTGGACCTAATATTGATCAGATGGTAACAAATATAACCAACTCCACTGATCTGATATGCCAGAATCAAGTATAACATCCCGGATATATATATATAACAATATATATATGTATATTGTATATAATATATGTGTGTGTGTGTGTGTGTGTGTGTGTATGTATATATTTAGAACTATATATATAAAACATAACTGATGCAACTCACACCTACTCTCATATTCATATATACAACTAATAGTGAAGAAAGGGCGTTATGATAGGTACGGTATTATGAAACATACGCCTATTAAGTTTATTTCCATCTGAGGCAGGGCAGCCGTATAATGGCAACCATAAAATCAACTCGTTAAATCAAAAGTCCTTCAAAGAAGGCATATACAAATATGAAATTGATCTATAAATAAGAATGACACACAGATATCTATATATATATAGATATATATATATATATATATATATATATATATATATATATATATATATATATGATTATTATCACTTTTGTACGTGATTCATTTATCACACATAACCACAGGTGAAAAATAAGAAGCGGGGTGGTCCTGACCGATTTTGACTTTATTTCCAAGCCATTGACGAAGGACTGATACAGAGTGTGAGAAGTCACATATATACTACAAGAACAGTACTTGACGAACATACACAACCGTTAGAGACTACATCCCCCTCAGGCCGGTGTCGAGGTAGAGTGGCCCTTAAACCATTTGGTTAAAAATCACAATATACTCTCAGGGACAATGCTGATAAAACAAACCATACACCACCTCAGATCCACACCTGACAGGTGTCATGGAGGCGGAGTTTGGAAACTCATTAACACTACTACCCTCGTACTGTGTTTACAAATATGATAATCCTATTTTCTCATCTCTACTGCTACCTTAAAGTTTAAACAATTTACAAATTTCTTTGGATATTAAAGGATCAAGTTTATACATCCCTTGACTGATATTCATATTATGGTTGTAACTTTCTTTTTATAAAGCTAGATTCAATGATATTCCTTTCCAGTGCATTGTTAGAATAAAGAATCCTGTTTGCCCCTTCCCAGTTGGTAGCATGATTGTTCTCACTAACATGTACAAATATACCAATGTTCCCCTGTGCATATCTCACACATTTCTTATGCTGTTCAATTCTTTTTTCCAGTGCTTTCTCGGTTTGGCCAATATAAAAGTTGTCACAAGATTTACAAGGAATTTTATATACACACCCTGTAGTATTGTCAGGGGAGTTCTTGATAAGTACATTTTTCATTGTTTTATTGTTCTTAAATGCGACATTAACACCAAAATTCTTAAATTAAGAAGATGAGGGATATCTTTCATATTATTATTATAAGGCAGAACAAGCAAATTTTTTGTGTATTAAGGTTCTTTCTGGTTTTGATACATAGTCTTTTTTGCCACTTCAAATGCACTGTTTAATACGCTATCAGGATATTTCAATTTCTTGCCTGCATTCCTAATCTTACCTATTTCATCATCAATATATTCAGGCTACATACCCGTAATGCTCTTAAAAACATAGATGAAAACACTGACTTTTTAACCTTATTGCTTTGTCCAGAATAGAAATGCACATAGGAAGGAATATTAGTTGGTTTTCTATACACACTATATTTAAACACATTGCTTTTTCTTTGTATGAGGACATCCAAAAAACGGTAAGCACCATCATTTTCCATTTCCATAGTGAGTTTAATTCATGGTACTAATTGATTTAACTTGGCAAAAAAGTTATTTACATCTTGGTTCCCTGGCCATACACAAATTATGTCGTCAACATACCTAACCCATGTTACATTACGTGGGATTATGTTGTTTAATATCTTCTTTTCAAAAAATTCCATATATAAGTTACTTGACACTGGGGATAGAGGGTTTCCCATTGCCATACCAAAATTTTGTGAGTAAAATTTACCATTAAATTTAAATTTGCAATCTTTTACACATAATTTAATCAGTTCAATTAAAGTACTTTTAGAAAGTGGGATATCCAGCTGTGTGTTCTCTAACAATTCAGATAAAAACGCCATCAGATCATCAATTGGCACCTTTGTGAATAGTGATACTACAGCAAAACTTACAAGCCTGGATTCACTATTAATCTGTACACTATCTAGTTTATTTATCAGGTCCACATTATTCGTGATATTTGCATTTGAGATGGTACCTACTAATGGGTTGAGAATATCCACTAAGTACTTCTGCTAGCTTGTATGATGCGGAACCAACTGAACTGATAATTGGCCTGGCAGGAAAGTTTGTTTTGTGAGTTTTTATTGTACCATACATGTATGGTAGCGATGGAGAGGTCACACACAACTTCTTTATAAAGGCTTTTCGTTACCTTTTAACAGGTTTTCACTTTCTTATTGAAACCACTATTCACTATTGTCTAATTTAATTCTTTATATGTGTTATCATCACCTAAAAGATTTTGCATTTTTCTATATATTCACTTTTATTTAAAATTACAAGAGCGCCTGATTTATCTGCTTTTGTCATGTGTATATTTTTATCTTTTTCAGTTCATTGATAGCAACCATAAAACCTTTTGGGGACGTTTGTGGTGTCTGATTTTTTCATACTTCCATAAATCACTCCCCTAACTATGTTCACTTCTTCATTCGTTAAATCACTATATTTTTCCAAATTGCACAGTCCTTTAGTTATTTCTACACTGTTCCTTCGGCCAGGAGATAAAGCAAAGTTTAAACCGTAGCCTAAGGCACCAGTTACATTTCTATCCAGCTGTTTGTTTCATAAGTTGACGACACATTCATGATTGGCGTTGTTGGTCCAAGAGCTTCTTTCAATCAACATTTTCATTTTATTATCGTGTTTATGTTTCAGTTTTCCGATGCACCTTGATTCCTCATCTTCACGTGGCAATGTTCACGTAGGAATCTCTCCAATCTGGTGGTATTGAGGCTTCAAAATGTCGTCTTTTTCTCGTGAGATCTTCAAAAATCTTTTGGTTTCTAATGTTTTGATGTTGAAAATGTTTTTCCAATATGGCACGTTGTATTTTTCACGAAGGGTTGGTCTTCTAATTTCAGCAAGGAATTAGTTATGATTGATCTTGGTATCACTTGTTCATCCCGACATTCACGTAAAACCGCAGGTGTTCCTTGATGGTATGAGCTTGAGTAGAGGCATCGGCAAATTCTCTGACGGCATATTCCAAGATGGGGAAAAGAACACAGAAAGATCGGAAGGAAGCACGTGGTATCCATTGATGATTATTATCTTTGTACGTGATTCATTTATCAGCACATAACCACAGGTGAAAAATAAGAAACAGGGTGTGGTCCTGACTGGTTTCGACTTTATTTCCAAGCCATTGACGAAGGACTGATACAGAGTATGAGAAGTCATACATATATATACTACAAGAACAATACTGACGAACATACACAATCGTTAGAGACTTGGCATATCCCCAGGCCGGTGTCGAGGTAGGAGGGCCTTTAAGACTCATTTGGCTAAAAAAATCACAATATACCTCAGGGGACAATGTTGATAAACAAACCACACCACCTCAGATCCACACCCACAAGTGTCATGGAGGCGGAGTTTGGAAACTCATTAACACTACTACCCTCGTACTGTGTTTACAAATATGATAATCCCATTTTCATACATCTCTACTGCCTACCTTAAAGTTTAAACAATTTACAAATTTGTTTTGATGTTAAAGGATTGCTTATACATCCCTTGACTGATATTCATATTATGGTTGTAACTTTCTTTTTATAAAGCTAGATTCAGTGATATTCCTTTCCAGTGCATTATTAGAAAGTACAATCCTGTTTTCCTTCCAGTTGATAGCATGATTGTTCTCACTAACATGTACAACATACCAATGTTCCCTTGTGCATATCTCACACATTTATGCTGTCTCAATTCTTTTTCCAGTGCTTTCTCGGTTTGGCCAATATAAAAGTTGTCACAAGACTTACAATGAATTTTATATACACATCCTTTAGTATTGTCAGGGGAGTTCTTGATAAGTACATTTTTCATTGTTTTATTGTTCTTAAATGCGACATTAACACCAAAATTTTAAGAAGATGAGGGATATCTTTCATATTATTATTATAAGGCAAAACAAGCAAAATTTTTGCGTTGTAAGGTTCTTTTTCTGGTTTTGATACATAGTCTTTTTGCCGCTTCAAATGAACTGTTTAATACACTATCAGGATATTTCAATTTCTTTGCCTGCATTCCTAATCTTATCTATTTCATCATCAATATTCAGGGCTACATACCTGTAATGCTCTAAAAACATAGATGAAAACACTGACTTTTTAACCTTATTGCTTTGTCCAGAATAGAAATGCACATAGGGAAGAAATATTAGTGGGTTTTCTATACACACTGAAGTTAAACCCATTGCTAAATTCTTCGTATGAGGACATCCAAAAACGGTAAATCACCCATCATTTTCCATTTCCATCGTGGTACTAATTGATTTAACTGCAAAAAGTTATTTACATCTTGGTAACCATACACAAATTATGTCGTCAACATGCCTAAACCATGATACATTACGGGGTTATGTTGTTTAATATCTTCTTTCAAAAATTCCATATATAAAGTTACTTAACACTGGGGATAGAGGGTTTCATTGCCATACCAAACTTTTTGTGAGTAAAATTTACCATTAAATTTAAATATACAATCTTTACACATAATTTAATCAGTGCAATTAAAGTACTTTAGAAAATGTATCCAGCTGTGTGTTCTAACAATTAGATAAAAACGCCATCAGATCGTCAATTGGCACCTTTGTGAATAGTGATACTACATCAAAACTGTACAAGATATGCGTCCACTTTAGTCCTGAGTTCTTGTCCCTTCGCTCGCTGGTTCGAGCCACGGGATGACGAACTTATTATCAACTAAAAAATTCCTTCGGTAACATAGAAGAAAATATATTATTTTGGAGGTAGAGCGAATTGATATTAAAGGACGTTTGTAAATTTACTGATTGTATATGAATCACGGTGATGTGATAAAAAGTCATAATATGGCTGCAGTGTGACAAACGCACTACATGGTTAGCATAGCAGATATGGTGGATATCGCCTCTCAAATACAAAACCTGAGTTCGACGAGCCAATTTGTATATGGGGAGACGATATCCACTTATACCTCACTTGCTACCGCTAATTAAATGCGTCCACTGTAGTCCTGGAAGTTCTTGTCCTTCGCTGGTTCGATCCCTCAGGACGACGAACTTATTATCAACTAAAAAATTCCCTTCAGTAAACCCATATATGAAAATATATTATTTTCGAGGTAGAGCGAATGGATATTAAAGGACGTTTGTAGCTTACTGATTGTATATGAATCACGGTGATGTGATAAAAGTCATAATATGGCTGTGTGCGATAAATGCACTACACGTTAGCATGGTAGGGTGGGTGGAATATCCTCTAAATACAAACACCTGAGTTTGACGGGCGATTTGTATATGGAAAGACGATATCCACTTATACCTTGCTTGTTTTGCCGATTAGGTTAATGCGTCCACTGTAGTCCTGAGTTCTGTCCTTCGCTGGTGTTCGAGCCCATGGGACGACGAGCTTATTAGCAAATAAAATGTCCTTATCAAGAACTATTCGAAAATATATTATTTCCAAGTGTAGATAAAATTGTTTATTAAAAGGATGTTTGTAGCAACTGATTGTATATGAATCACGGTGATGTGAAAAAAGTCATTATATCTTCTTCTTTCTTCTTCTTCTTTAACGTGGCTTTTATTCCCATTTTTATGTGGTAAGCATATGCCTTCTTTGAAGGACTTTTGATTTGGCTTTTACCTGTGGTCTCGATCGGCTGCCTGCCTGACATCGCTTAGACCCCTGCACGTATGTTTCATGTATCATACCCGACCCAACGCCCTTTCTTCCCAGCAGCAAGAAGTTATTATAAACTTATCCAGAGTTCTCAAAAGAAATTTGTTATGTTTTTAGAAGGTGCTGTAGTAATAGATATATATATATATATTATATATTTATATATATATATATATATATATATATATGTATATATAGTATAAAAAATATCATATTACTCTCCGTGATATTTTATCATATAATATCTATATATATGAATATATATTCATATATATATATATATATATATCTATATATGATTTTTATAATAATATATTATATATATATATATATATATAGGTATATATATATACGATATATATATATATAGGATATATATATATATATATATATATATATGATATATATAATGTATACATACATATGTATATATATATATATATATATATATATATATATATATATATATATATATATATATATATATATATATATTTAAAACTGTATTATATATATATATATATATATATATATATATATAGATATATATATATATATATATATATATATTATAGGTTTTTAAACTATTGCTGCACAGCGTGCATCCAACCTAATTTTCTACCGTTTGTTTATTGAGAACCACATGGTTAATCATATTTGACCTAGAAATCAGAGCAAGATTAATAACATTTAGATCTGTCCTTCTTTTTACCTGGAACAGATATTAAGATGACACGGATAAAAAAAGCTGAGAGGAGACTTAATGCCATTCTCCAGGAGAAGCTTAGCCCAACTAAGCTTTAAAACAACTGCCTTCTAAAGGCACATTGCTGCTGAATTCTCTTTCCTATGCAAGACTGGGGAAGAGGGGCAAGAATGATTTCTGCACCTGGTGAATGACACATCATGGGCAGGATACGGCTGAGCCCTATCATTCATTCCAGTAGCAGTTAGTTAGTCTTATGAGGAGTCGTGATGACAGCCAACACGCCGGGCGGGTGATGCAGTTTGCTGAGAGACCATTCATTCTCCCCTGTCCGACTCTTTCTGACTCCAGTCATCCAGTCATCCAGTCTTCGCCAGAGACCGGCTTCCCTGAGGTAAAGTCCAGTAAAGACTTTTCAGTCATACCACGCCCTTTAGAAAGTTTGGAGTACCAGCATTTCACTTCTGTCCTTAAATTTATCCAGTGCCATTTCCAATGTCCTGTGTTCGAGCATAAAGTGGTCATTCATTCCTTGAGTCTTGGCACCCTCAGTGCAAACTCAGTCATATTCGGTGATATATTGTTCCTTTATTGGCGTGTAATATGTAAATCTCTCTGCAGAGGGACCTATTCACAGTGGACCCATCTTGAAAGTGCCTTGCCCATAGACAAGACTCCAGTCAGAAATATTTGCCAGCATTGCAAGCCCTTTATCAATTTACTTATTCATTTCCCTTCTAATGTTCTCTTGCTTTTGTAAATATAATTCTTTAAATTACCCAAGTGTTTACAAGCACCTTATAATAAACCTTCAGCCCTAATTTCACCCTTTTTCTTATTTTTTTTTTTTTACGGTTTCCCTTTTATGGGAACTCCAAGGCCAATTAAATAAAGTTTCCGTTGCCGGCCTGTAAAATACCATAAACCCAGGGAAATACGTAAAAATGGCAAACCTGGCCTTAGATCTCGTTTAGCAGTTGCAATTTCTCTATTGTTGAAAGAACGTTTAACTCGCCAGATCAGCTATTAGCAAAGTTAAGCTGGGTGAGACAAATTCCAACATGTTACCAAGATCACAGACCAAGAGAGTTTGGACATAAGTAAGAAACCTAGCAAAATTTTTTGTACAATCGTGACTGTTCCTGGAATTAGGATAGGGACTGATGTCTTCATTCACTGAGAGAAGAGAACTCCAAAGATTCATTAATGACCTTTCGGATAGGTAGTTAGGAAATAATCAGGGTAACTACAATCTTATGCTTGAGGAATAAAGCAAATTCCTCTGCTTTAAAATCTTTGTTATATTCTTTGCTTCAAGAAATAGTACAAAATTCCTCTTTGTTAAAATCTTGCCATGATATTTTTTTGCTTTGAATAGTTTTTTAATTCCTCCATGTTAAATTTTCACTTTGTATTCTTGATTAACGAATTATTTAGGCACGAATAAATTCCCACGTGGGGCAAGACAAAATCAGCTCGCATTGCTCTCTCTCAGTTTAGGTAAACTCGAATTAGGTGCTAGGAAAGCGAAATCTGAACTCTGCATCTAGGGAAAATTATGAGGTCATTTTTACTGTTAGCTTCTCATCCCGGGAATTTCCCCAAAGTCACAGACGGTCTGTAAATAGAAGGGGTCCATTTCACAGAATCTAAAATTAACTCCGGTGATTGTCAGACGACCTTAATCCCCCTGCCCCTGCATCCTGCATGTGTACCTCCTTTTCTCTCAGCAAGATTTTTTTAGGTTTTATCCTGTTAGTAATTTCTAAGTCCCCCTAGGACAAATCGTATTTCCAAGTCCTTTTTTGCAAACCAAATCAAATTTATGTCGCACGAGGCTAGAATTTCTCAACCAAATCCAAGTCCTAAGAGACTCTAAAAAAACTATGTATCAGAGAGAATTTCTAATTCCTGAGGGAAACACAAAATCAAGTCCCTTTGAGACATTATATTAGTGTATTTCACACACATCTAATCCTGTTACAAAGACTGATCATTCTAGTTCGTTAGAACAACGCCTTAATTTCAAGCTACAGCCGGCCCTAGTCCGAAAGCGTGACATAAAATCTAGTTTCGTCTTCCGAGGCGCATATTAAAATTCGTTTGCCACGAGCAACCACGTCTTGCTCAGACATATTGAATTTTAACAAAGCCTCCTCAGACTTACTGATCAACTGTCTTATTCAGACAGATCCATTCTCCTGCAGTCTGAACAATTGAGTGTTTCAGATTCCTGCAATTGGAGTCTTTTCAGACATATTTGATTCGCTAGAGGTTCAGTCCATATAACCATTATTTCAAGATGGCTAATATCAGAGCCCAATAAAATGAGGACTTAAAATTCTAATGTCCACCGAAAGGACATGGGACTATCAGGGCAAGCTCTGAGAGACTGGGTTCAAAAGTGAGTGGACGATGCCAAGGTGGAGAGGGGAGAAAGAACAATAAGAGAGAGAAAGAAAGAAATTGCCAAAGAGAAAGAAAGAGTTAGAACGTTAAGAGCGAGAGAAAATAAAGAATTGCCCAAGAAGCAGAGAGGAGAAAGAACAATAAAGAGAGAGAGAGAGAGAGAGAGAGAGAGAGAGAGAGAATTGCCCAAGAGAGAAGAGAGGGAGAGAACGGATTGCCCAAGAGAGAAGAGAGGAGTTGGAACGGGAGGAGCGAGAGCGACAGCGCGCCCACCTAGCTCTAGATGTTAGAATGACAGAACGCCACCCCCTCCTGTGGTGGGAATGAGTAGCCAAAATGGACAGAGTCCGAACCTGAAGTATGGCTTTGAAAGGGCCAACAGGTTTTGAGTGCTGCAACCTCTCCCCACAGAACTCTCCCTTGTTCTCACTAAATTCCCTGGGAGGAAGGCATTTGCCTACCATGCCCTTTCTCGGCAGAGGATAGAAAAACTGGGGAGCGTCAAAGCAATTACTAAGGCGTACGAGATTACCCTTTCTTCGGTGGAGATGTTGGAGACGCAGCCAAGAGAAGCAGGCCAGACTTGGTCCGATTGGGCATACCATTTTGAGTGGGCATTAGCCAAATGGCTTGAGTCCTGAAGCAGCCTCTAGCGCCGCCGAGGTACTCGAGCAATTTAAATTTGAGCATTTCCTGCGCTACGCTCCTCCTGCCTCGCCACCCATGTAGTGGAAAAAGACCAAGTGTTACCGGATAGCAGACATGTGGAGACTCACCACCCTCAGGAAGGATCCGTGGGGCGAAGATAAATCCCCTGTCCTTCCTCGGAGGATCAAATTCCCAAACAATGGAAACTTTCAATTCTAACTTGCCATTATTGCAAAAAGACGGGGCATTCCTCTGAGCAGTGCAAAACAATAAAAAAAACTCTTTCTCCTGGAAAACCACCCAATAAACTCATCTGCACTCTCAACGGGGTATCAAATAAAAAGACTTTTTAGGCTAAACCTTCTGCACGACAGATTGTGCAAGGTTTATGGCAATTCTCCTCATGGGTGAAATGCATAACAATAATAAGTAAAATACTCCCGCCGAAGAAAATACTTAAAATAAATTCCAAGTCATTGGGCCCTCCCGCCGATTTAAAAATATATGGCCCCTCCCAGAGGCAGCTACCCGTGTGGCGAGTCAAACCATTTGATGACTTCGGGCATGCAAATCTCCCTCATACGAAGGGACAGAGCTTATCGTCAATAGGCGAAAAAATGTCAAATCAAAAAGTCAACCAATTTAAAATGATACTCCTTTGGTCCAACTGGGTGTCACAAGACCTCATCAATCAAAAATTTGTAATCTTGCAGTAGCAAGCCATCTCCCGGAGGCTATGATGTCATCCTGGGACAGGACTTTTAGTCCCCACAGAAATCACGACAATCCAGGGTCCATTCCTCAACTCATTCCTCGGTGCGAGTAGTCATCTCTTGCTTGTCACTCAGTCAAGACTGGTGCCCCCTGGGTTACCATGAGGATGTGCAGTCCCTACCAGTGCCACCTGAATGTACGATGTAAAAGCGGTTCCTCGATCGGTTCCCCGATCCAATTCCAGTGCCCAGCCCATTCAGTGCCAGTGCCAGGGCCCTAATCAGATCTCCCTCCCAGAGATACCAAATTCCTGCCAGTTCCACTTGCATGCACTGAGAAAAGCAACTCCATCCGTCCTGACCGACGAGCACATAAAACCTCTGATAGTGCCTGATATGGAGATAAGTGCAGGTTTATGCACAAAGTGAATAAATATGAAGCTGGAAGAACAAATATAATGGAAAAGTTGGATTTTTTAATGTACGAATTTCTGGAAATGAAAAAAGATCAACATATCAGAACAGGAAAGAGACATGGGAAAATCCTTATTATTACCCATATTAGATAATGGAGATAATACGCAAACCATCATAGTGATGAACAGCAGGGTTTAGTTTCGAGTAACTCAAAAAGAAAGATAGAGTTCTTAGAAGAACTAACCCAAAATGAAAAAAATAGAAATATTGAATATAAGTGAAACCTGGTATTCCCAAGAGACTGGTAATGATGACCAGATAAAGGGTTTCAAACTTATAGATCAGATAGAAAAAATAGAAATCAAGGGGGAACAGCGATATATGGGAGAGATGCCAATCAAGGAAAAATCTGTGAGAAATATAGTAACACAGAATGTGAATTAATAGCGGAAGAATTTGAATCTGAAAAATTAGTGAACATTGTAATATATAGACCCCTAATACTAAAGAGTTTGACATAATAATTGAAAATTGGATGAAATATGTAGAAATCACAAGGACTGGACTATACTCCTAACTGGAGACTTTAACTTTCCTTTTGTAGAATGGAAAGAACGAATAGGAGACTGTGGTTGTATTTATACATATAAAAAGAGAGCAATAGTAGTGCACAGGATAAGAGGCAATTTGAAAAGCTATTAGATATGCTAATAGAACATAACATTCAGCAAATAAATCACCTACCAACAAGAAAGGATAATATTTTAGACCTAGTATTTGTGAATGAGGTGAACTATGTTAAAGAAATAATAGTATATAACACGAGTATTTCGGACCATAATGTCATAGAACTAACAGTCCGTTCCAGAACATACGAAAAACAGAGAAAAGCAAGAGACGAAAAATGGGAAGGATATGGAAAATACAATTTCTATAGTAAGAATATAAATTGGTCAAAAATAAATGAAGAATTAAACAAAGAATGGGAAAACATATTTGTAAGTGATGATATACAGGTAAATACCGATATATTATATAAAATATTAGAGGAAATAGTGGAAAAATATATACCAAAGAAAAAAAAGTAATCATCAGTCACGAATTCAAGAGACAGAAGGATCTTGTTCCAGAAAATTAGAAAGTGGAAAAAAGCTCTTGCAAAAGAAAAAGAATGCATGGAAAGTGATGGAACTAAAAAGTAAGATAGAAAATGCAGAACAAAAGATTATACAATCAAAAGAAAATGAAAAATGGAACCTAGAAGAAATGACACTACAAAATATCAAGCAAAACCCTAAAATTTTTATTCATATGCAAAAAGATGAATAAAATAAGAGTAGAAATAGGCCCTCTAAGAATTGAAGGGCGATTAACGAATGAAAAAGGAAGTATGTAACATATTAGCAGAAAGATATAAGAGTGAATTTACACCTAGAATGGACAATGAAGATAATGATACAGAAATAAGAGATGAAAATACTGAATACTTATCAGATATAGATATTACAGAAGCCGATATTGTGCAGGCTATTAATGAAATTAAAAATGGATCAGCAGCAGGACCAGATGGAGTACCTGCCATATTGTTAAAGAAAGTGGTTCATTCAATCGCAAAGCCGCTAGCAATATTATTAAGACAAAGTATAGATACAGGCAAGATTTATGATGAGCATAAATTAGCATATATTACTCCTACTTTCAAAAGTAGTTCAAGACTAGAGGCAAGTAATTATAGGCCTGTGAGTCTGACATCTCATATTATGAAAGTATATGAAAGGGTAATGAAAAAATATAATGAAACATTTAATGAAAAATAGATTGTTCAATATAGGACAACATGGTTTTGTACCGGAAAAAGTACACAAACCCAACTGTTAGTCCACCATGAAAGCATATATAAAAATATGATAAATGAAAAATATACAGATGTGGTTTACCTAGACTTTGCAAAAGCTTTTGACAAGGTAGATCATAATATATTAGCGAAAAAATTAGAAAACATAACATTGTTGACAAAGTAGGAAGATGGATAAAAGAATTTTTGCAAAACAGAAAACAGATAGTGATTGCAAACGATGAGAAATCGGATGAAGGTGTACCACAGGGTATGGTGTTAGCTGCATTGCTGTTTGTGATTATGATTGCAGACATAGACAGTAATGTTAAGGACTCAGTAGTAAGAAGTTTCGCAGATGACACAAGAATAAGTAGAGAAATTGCTTGTAATGAAGATAGGAACTCAAGCTACAAAGAGACCTAAACAAAATATATAAATGGGCAGAGATAAATAGGATGGTATTTAACTCTGATAAATTTGAATCAATGAACTATGGTGATAAAGTAGGGAATGCTATATGCATATAAAGGACCTAATAATGAGACAATCACAAACAAGGAAGCAGTTAAAGACCTTGGTGTGATGTTGAATAGGAATATGTTATGCAATGATCAAATAGCAATTTATTGGTAAAATGCAAAGCAAAAATGGGAATGTTGTTCCGGCACTTCAAAACAAGAAAAGCTGAACACATGATTATGCTTTATAAACGTACGTACGTAGTCCACTTGAATATTGCAATATAATATGGTACCCACACTACCAAAAGGATATTGCACAAATAGAGAGTGTACAAAGGTCATTTACAGCTAGAATAGAAGAAGTTAAGGACCTTGACTACTGGGAAAGATTACAGTTCTTAAATTTATATAGTCTTGAAAGGAGAAGAGAACGCTACATGGTAATTCAAGCATGGAAACAGATAGAAGGAATTACTGAAAACATCATGGAACTAAAATTATCAAAAAGAGCAAGCAGAGGTAGATTAATAGTGCCAAAACTATACCAGGAAAATTAAGGAAAGCACACAGGACATTAATCCACCACGCACCAGCATCGATAATGCAGCGTCTATTCAATGCGCTACCAGCTCATCTGAGGAACATAACAGGAGTGAGCGTAGATGTGTTTCAGAATAAGCTCGACAAATATCTAAGATGCATCCCAGACCATCCAAGACTGGAAGATGCAAAATATACCGGAAGATGCGTTAGCAACTCTGGTAGACATCAAAGGTGCCTCACACTGAGGGACCTGGGGCAACCTGAACGAATTGTAAGGTCTGTAAGGTAAGGTAGTGCTCAGCTCTCAGAGCACAACCCTGTGATCTCCATTCAAAAATTGTTATGCGGTGCACTTTTATTTTTGTATTGCGTTGCACCACATATGAATGACTCCGTTTCTGTCTGTTGACTTTCACTTGATAGTAACGCAGGGGACTCAGTAAGTTAGGTTGAAATTGTCTATTAATACTTTCTACCTTCCAGGAGGTAAGAATTCACATAACGGTTTTTCATAAGTTTTATTCTTAACACTAAACTATTTACAGGCCAGCCACACTGGACTTAGAAATTTCTTGATGTTAAGAGAGGAGTAGTGACAAATCCTACCCAATTTGGTTGTCAAGTAACTCTGGCTAAAAATTGATCAGAATGAACTCTGGATATAAATTGAATAAAACTCATTCCTCCTTGAGGACGTCTACTTTACTCTTAATGGTTTAATCTTAACTCCCACTTTTGGCAAGGACAAATCAGGTCAATTTTGCTGACCTTTTCACTTTTTAGTCTATCCTCTAACTCCTTTAATTTCCCAATCTTGGAGGTTTGTTATGGTTAGTCTTCAATTTACTTGGTCTCATGGCTCATCATTTTAAATTATAAACATCACCTCTCTCTCTCTCTCTCTCTCTTTCATAATCCCGATCAGTGAATCTCATATTTATTCACTGCATAACAGGATCAAACTCAGGATACCCTGTCTTCTCCAGCCTGGCACTGCTACCAGCTGTCATTAACATAGAGGCGGTTCTTCAACCACAGCGGCAGTTCACCTGAAGGTGCAGCCTTGCAACCCGTGCATGAGCTGGTCATTGATACCTAGCCTCTCCACACTCGCCCACATTCATATTGCTCTGCCTCAGTCCGTCACCGATGCAATCTTTTATCAGATTCTGCCATCTCTCTCACTTGGCCGATTTTTGAACTACAAGAGCTGCAAAATTCATGGTAGAACGAGTGCCGAAAACCTCCTGCATCAGCTGTCACAGCCCAATATGGCCCAGGTGGCACTTGCATGCCACCCTCCGGTCTCGGGCCCTCCGCTTCTGGCCTCCTTTTACTGTCCAAGTAGGAGAGAGCTCGCAGCTGAATTAATTTACACGTGGAATTTCCAGGTAGTTTCAAAGAGCTCTAGAGCTCCCCTGGCACTTGTGCCACCTTTTCATCTTTCCAAGGTCTTGGCACCTTAATCCAGAAGAGGATGTCAAGGCCCTTCACTATCTTCTTCCGTTCCTCTGGAACTTCTATCCCTATCTTTCTTTATTAATCTTTTTCTTAAATTATCACCAGAAGAGACAATTAAATGCGGGATACCATTCCCCTCAAAATGGATAAACCATTGAGAATAACAGAGTGATACAGTGGCATTTTTTTTCCTACTTGGCACAGGGCATGCGCGTGCAATCAATGAAGGAGTCGAGCCCTTCACAGTCTCTTCAAGGTCTGGGGCTGAGAGACAGTCCGGGCTGAATTTATAGGAAAGAGGACGATAAATTCCTACATAACACAAGAAATACCTCACTTATTACCCCTTGTTCTTCTATTTACATCATTTACTCTTTTAGTTATTTATTTATCTTTCTCTTTTAATGAATTTTAGTCATAAACTCCTGCCCTTGAGATTTTAAATGACACCACCAAAAATCATAGAAGCGTGTCCCCTGATTTATCGATGATTTCATTCATTCGAATATCCTGTTCATTTTCCTTTTTTATTTTTTTTTTTTTACTTTCCGTTTAAGATCTCTGTTTTGTCCCAGACCCCACGTCTTGTCTGCTTATCCTGTCATAACATTGATTGAGTATCTATTTAGAGCCTGTACTTTTATTAGTGAGCGAATAAAATTAGTGTGGGTTTAAATCCTAGCTCCTAAAACTCTGAATACTCTTGTTTAGAGATAACTGTCAGAATCCCAGAATAAGGGTCAGCCATCAACTGTCGAGTTGAAGGAATTAGTTGTCGTCATTACAGTGTAAGCGTAAAAATAAATTCCATGCCTAGGCATTTTA
>NC_089752.1:87660468-87670468 GCF_040412425.1 Macrobrachium rosenbergii
CATTACGAAAATAATATATGGATATAGGTATTTCAAATATGTCTGCATGCGAGTTTACAAAAATGAGCCATTATACTGCAGGTGAAAAAGAAATTTGAACGGAAATTTTCAACACGAATTGCAGAATAATACGTTCAGAATCTCATTGCATAAAAAAATTAACTCTATATTGTCAGCTTTGAAGTATGTTATTGCACAATCTTTTATTTAATCTCTGAGTTCTCGATAGCCAAAAACGTAATACAAAAACTGTACAAAGATAGCAAAATTAACCAATGAATATTCATCATTGTAGCAGAAAAAATAATAAGGATTATTATTTCATTCTCATAGGCATTTATGTTTAGGTACACTGACGAATATTCCATAATTAACATAAAAGAATTAACTATGTACATGCGTTTTGAACCTTTAATACAATCTGTAATGTATAACCTCAAATCTAAGCAACTCCTGTGTATTCATAATCTCCCGTTGGATGCATTTCAGGAAGGAAAATATATATAAAAAAATCCTGAACTCCCTTTTCTCTGTCCGAAACAAAAGAACACAGACTGATTGTACGGTGTTTACTAAAGTCTGATCTTTTCATCTGTGCTATCTAATCGCCTTCCCTCTTTTATTTCTCGATCTGAGTAAGAGATTCAGTTCTGGGATGTATCAGGTTCAAAACTATTAGAAAAAGGGGCATTTCCCATCTCAGTTGTGAGGAAAAAGAAATTCTCAAATCATTATCTTTTACTTTTAACTTCGTTGGCTTTATCGTAGATCTACGCTTGATTAGAAATTCATGTTTTGGAACGCGTGAACAATTATTGGAGAAATAGAAAGAAATTCATTTTATCTGCTTCTGTAATTTCAGATTATTCTCTGTATCAAACTTCACTTGAATTATGTTGAAAAGTTTCTCAGATCAGCATGAAATTTGGTAGATATAAATTTAACCCTGAATAAATTGGACCCAGATAATGATGGCCTGGCTTTTATTCTTTTCACGGAAGAAGCAAAACTTTCTGATAATGTCATTCGATAATTTGAATATGAAAATTTTAAATTCATTTGCAGGTATTGTTATACTACTTTATTGGTATGCCAAAACATATGAATATAAATTGAATAAATATAGCTCAAAATGGTAAGAGTAGATAGTACTGAAATATCTGTGTGAGCATGCTTGTATTGTGTATTGTATGTCAGTGTATTGTGTGTGTCTGTGTCTGAGAGAGAGAGAGAGAGAGAGAGAGAGAGAGAGAGAGAGAGAGAGAGAGAGAGAGAATCCTTGGCATGCTAAAAAAAAAAATGACGAATTTTTAAGGAAGCAAAGAATTACTCTTACGCACAAGAACTTGAGTGCATAACCATAAGAGAGAGATGAAAGCAAAGGAAACAAAATGTCTTTCAAAGGCAGGAAAAGCCTCAAAGGACTATAGAGAATAATTAAACATCACCTCCAAATGTAATAATTTATATAAAATCAAAGATTTTCATTTAAATGAGACAATTTCTTTGCTTTTTGCTCTTTCCACTAGAACATCTTTATTCAAGCGTTCAGTACATTGCGTGTCCTGTAACAAAAGGAAAGAATTCAAGATGAGCTTTATTATGAGAGTTGTCGCATTATATGACAGCGCATGGTTACATCATCATACACGCACACGACCACACAGCCATAAGTATGTATATATATATATATATATATATATATATATATATATATATATATATATATATATATATATATATATATATATATATATGTATGTATTTATGTATGGATGTATGTATGTATGTATGTATATATATATATATATATATATATATATATATATATATATATATATATATATATATATATATATATATATATATATATATATATATATATATATATGAAGTCTTTTGTCTTGCAAAGTGTGAGTTTTTTTACTCACAAATATCAAGCAACATGTATCACTTATTGTTGAATTACCTATAATTTGGGAATGATGTACTCCTTATTCTTCCTCCAGCGACGATTTGAACCTTGGAGGTTAATTTCGATGTAGTGATAGTAGGTCGAATTGACCATTTGGAGTGTAAGTCATCCTGAAGGTATAGTGAATTCGACGTTATGATATATATATATATATATATATATATATATATATATATATATATATATATATATATATATATATATATATATATATATATATATATATATATATATATATATATATATATATATATATATATATATATATATATATATATATATATATATATATATATATATATATAATATATATATATATATATATATATATATATATATATATATATATATATGTACATATATATATATATATATATATATATATATATATATATATATATATATATATATATATATATATATGTATATATATATATATATATATATATATATATATATATATATATATATATATATATATATATATATATATATATATATATATATATACATATATATATATATATGGTTGGGGCATGTTTCGAGCAGTACTCTCACTCGTTATCAACGCTACAAATTAAAATGACAATACAATTCTTATAACAAAATTCATAATCATACAGCAAAATTGCCTTAAAGTAATAAGAATACGTTTAAAAAAATGGCTAATCAAAAATAGATAAAATGAATAAAATAAAATAAAGGGAAAATACAGGTTTTAAGTCACAAAAACGGAAGGTACAAAGGCACGATAAATACACTAGTCAATATACAAGCAGTAAAACGCTGACTAAAAATACTGAAGTGAGGTGTACAGCCACATTTCTAGCCGAAAAGAAGGCTGTCTCCCTTGATGGAGTACAGAACTTCATATTTCTTGCGCTTGGGCCATAAGGCTTTGTAGTGACAAGGTATCCAAAATAGGACGAAGAATTCTGAGAAGTTAAGAGGGCTTTGTGGCTATTACAATTACATATGTATCTAGTAAAAGTGACAGTACATTCTACACACACATATAAGAAAAATAATGGAAACATAAACCTCTAATGAATAAGTGGATTATTGAAGCATAGCTCCAAGTAGTTTCTATATCTATATACAAATTAATACGATGTATGCTTCCAGTACGTTGGTGCAAAAATGTAAGAGGTATTCACTTCTAAAATCTCTCTTGGACACATGAAGAACCGTACAGTTGATCATTACACTCAAAAGAGGAATAAGGTTTCGATATTACTTTAAAGCTGCATGGTTTGAAACCTGAATTTCCTGCTAAAACATGAGTTTTCTTTATAGTGATTATGTAGTGCTTCTGTCATATATCAGTGTCATTCTATATATATATATATATATATATATATATATATATATATATATATATATATATGTATGTATGTATGTGTGTGTATTATATATAATATATACAATACAAACATATATATATATATATATATATATATATATATATATATATATATATATATATAAATAGAATGACACTGATATGTGATAGAAACAATATATCTCAATAAATAATCTCATGTTTAGCAGAGAAAATTCAATATCTAGCCACTTGCAACTATAAAAATGTCGAAGAATCTATTCCTCTTTTGAGTATAATGATCCCAATTATATAATTGTTTCATGTGTCCAAAGATTACAGAAGTGAATAATCTGCTACTATATATGTATGTATATATATATATATATATATATATATATATATATATATATACATACATACATATATATACACATATATATTAATATATATCACGTGCCCATGCATATAACCACACACATATATATAATGTATATATGTATGCATATATATATATATATATATATATATATATATATAAGGTTGCTTCATGTACGTTAAATTGTTTGTTTTGTTGAATGCTAATCTGTGGTCGTTGATTACATGAAGGTATTAAACAACCCTCTCTCGTCCCTAGAGTTTCGATGTAATTATTTAAACTCTCTCCAGATGTACTGTTTGGAGGGGAGCCTTTAGCTCTCAATTGCTCAACTGGTCAACTGCTCCAAATTGAAACTGGACGTTTACAGACTCTTGAAAATTGGCTAAAGTTGTTATCATTTCAAGAAGAGATTTAAATATATACTGTTTAGTGTTATTTGAGGAACAATTACATAGGAACTTATAAAATAAAGAAAGATTTCCAGAGGAACAGTTTAAATTACGACGGATGACTGAATTCTGGACCAGGTTCGGAAGATCATAATATATATAACTGGTGTACCACTTTTATATCGAGTATTACTTTTCATTATCCTTTACGTTTGCTTGAAATCAATCCATGCCTTGATGTTCAGGGATGAGTTCTTCTCTTTGTCTCTCTCAACATGGATCTGTCCATGAAATTTAAATACTGTTATTACAATTTTGTTTTGGTAAACTCCTCCTTCCTTGCGGTTTCAGAACTAGCGATTTATTTCTGTTTTGTTTCATATTTGGAGGTTTAGATTTCATTTCACAAGATTCATATTCTCACTGATGATTCTTTACCGCGTTAGAAGAATAATTTCATGAACATTTCAGCAAAGATTTTCTCCTTCGGGCAAAAATAGGCTTGCAAGTCCTCATTCTCTTCCAGCTGCGTGGTGGGTTAGACCATTTCTCAGTTGCACGACTGATTGAGTGGAATCCAGTGTTCGTACTCAAAAGAAAGGTTGAAAGGTGCTCTTTTCAGCAATCTTTTTGCCAGTGTTCACATACAAAAAGAAACGTGGGTGAGGTGTTATGTGAGTAAAAAATAGGAGAGAGAGAGAGAGAGAGAGAGAGAGAGAGAGAGAGAGAGAGAGCCGCTTCAAGCAATACCTCTGAAGTATCAGTATTATTGATGATTCAAAAGATCACATTTTCCGATGCAGATATTTGTCTAGTCGTCAAAGTCATGACTCTATGAAAAATAAAGTGAAATATTATAAGAACAGAAAACAATCATGGGTCTTAGCGGATGGTATTTGCAAGGGAAAATTTCGGACAACAGACGGAAATTTACCTTAAGGTAATGTAGCTAATGTTTTGTTTTAGAAAAACCTTTCTTCTCTTACAATACCTATACAGTAATTTTGTATTCGTTGTCGAATAACAAAACTAATATCCCTCAAAATTCAGGAAAAACACTTGCCCCTCTTTCCCAAACGCTGTCGTGGTTCTCTGGTTGCTTAATTGCTTAAGTGGTTCCAGTTTGGGACTCGAAAACTGTTCCATACCGGCTGTGAAACTGGAAGGCTAGAGAATCCAGAAAATTGGTCAACATTGTTCGAATTAAAAAGAAGAATTAAGGGTACGTATTCGAGATATAGTCGTAAGCTGGAATATCATAAATAATTGGTGTAGTTTTTATCTCTTCACAAAACTTACAGTGTTCGTACATTTGCATAATCCTTTAGGGTTGCTCAGTCTGAGTTTTGGTGTACAGGAATGTTTTCACCTCTATTTCTCTCTCTCTCTCTCTCTCTTTGAATGTCGACTCGTCCTTCTAGTTTACATACTCTCTCTCTCTCTCTCTCTCTCTCTCTCTCTCTCTCTCTCTCTCTCCTATTAATAAACTCTCTCTCCTCTCACACTTCTCTGGAAATAAAAGTTTTTTGTTATAACGTAATATCTTTTAAGAGAGAGAGAGAGAGAGAGAGAGAGAGAGAGAGAGAGAGAGAGAACTTTTTACGCATGTGATTTTGGAAATGTAATTATCTAATTACTTAAACAATCAATGAAATTTTTTGTTTTCATGAGTTACAAGACTTAATGATCACTTTACTTACCAAGTTATTTTTGCCGTGAAGTACATTTTGTGCAAAAGTATTCTATTTATTTCTTAGTCGATTTTTAATACCTGACATTTGAATATTGAAATGCTAATTATGGCAGTAAATACATAAATGCAATCTTAGAATATATCGCTTGCATATAAATGTTTTCGTTATTTGTATAGGGAAAATTAAACCCGCAAAAAACAAGTTTTATATAGGATTCCAGAAATGGACTGGCAAATCATCTAGCCATAGACTAAATGGCTGCTGTGGTATGTTAATCGCCTCACAACATACGCATCGAGGTAGTTATTAACCAAGAGTGTAGCTCTTGCTGCGTTCAACTGACTTACTCTCCGAGAGTTCATACATCATACATGTACACTGCTGAACTAACATATCCTTATAGCCAACCGTTAATAGCATGTACTCAAACGGGCGCTGAACGGAAGTGAAATGATGAGGTCTATGAATAACAGTAATAAAATGGGATAAATAATCAACAATATCATAAATACTACGAGAAGGTCGAAGCCTCTGGATTTCACACGTGACTTTGCTACATATTCCCAGAGGCTAAGCGGACAGCGCAAACACCCCGTCATTACTAAGACTAGAGATGAATTGCACTGCGAGTACTACATGACTTTTAACATAAGGTTTGTAGAATCAGTAAACATGCTTTGACTTGAATATTCCACCCAACGGCTAAGGGCATAACACACGTATGGATTACAGAAGCTTACTTAAAAACGGTGCGGCAGTAGAATGCAATCAGTGTTGGGTGCCCAATGGCGGGAGATGCAGTACGCACTATCATTCTAACTCGCCCAGCTGTTGAGGGAGTTAACACACACCATCAATCTGAGAAAGGTTCGGCGAATCTATCTCGCCGTCCGGATATGTCCTCGTTTTACACGGAATGGAAGCTTTTGGAACAATGCGCATTTAGTTATGCATTTTTGTCAGGAAGACTTGAAATATTTTGAAAAGGACCAGTCACACCTAGGTTCAAGCATGAAAAGACGTAACCCTGAAATTTTCGAGGTACGACAAGGCTTAGTGCCTGCGTTTTTACGCATTTCTGGTTCGGCGGTGGTGTATTTTACATTGAGCATAAAACTGTTTTATTTACGTTTATTTTGAGTCTTTGTTACATATGATTAGTTTTAACCAAAGATTTACTTGAGACATTGGCAGCTAATGTTAATCTGATGTCAGTGATACAGCAATATTTCTTTAAGAAAAATTCCATGGATCGTATGTGAAACGAATGATAATTTTGTATTGTGTTTGTATTTGTAGATATACTTTTCATGCATATATCAACATAAAAATTAATATTGTTGGAGCATCTAACGACAGCTATATATGTATACAGGTATATATATAAATTAATCTAGTAAATTTTTTGTGAAGGAATTCTCTCATCACTGTTATTTCAATTTTCCTTACTGGAGGTCAGCAATCGGTAATTTGGACATATTCCTGAATCGGTTTACAGCAATGAATAGCTTTATTAACATTTATCATCCAAAATTGAACTCCGGGTTTTGATTATGAGAGGTCGGCTACTCTCGTCGTTTTACTGCGCATGCGCAGCGCTATTTCTTTGGAGTATTTCATTTTCAATTCTGATCAGGGGATCATGTTGGATTCCTTTCGTTTCGTGCGCGTACTGTTTTCTCATGAAACCCATTTATTCAAGTATTGGGAAAGGGAAGGCTTTTCTAGTCATTACATTCATACATGTTCATCCATTCTTTACAGAGAGAAGGCGGGAAATATCTGCATCTCAAGGGCATGCAGAAATCCTAAAAATGATTACGATGATGATTTTCTTTTGAAATTGTTAAATAAGTCTAATCCTTCGGGCCAGCCCTAGGACAGCTGTTAATCAGCTCAGTGGTCTGGTAAAACTAAGGTATACTTCTTTTTCTAATTGCATAGATAACATTATTAACATTATTAGAATAATCATTATAACGTCAATACTGATGCATAGACCGTAGTCAATATGGGAAAAGGGACAGAATAAAAAGGAAAACCAGATTACTAATAAGTTTTCCAATTGTTGCTGCCATAACAACTTCGCGTCCTCCCTCCACCAATAAACTATTATCAGACACACACAAACGTGCTATTTTAAAATGGAAATCTATGTGCATCCATGAATTCTGTTTCTGCTTATATCTTAGAAACCAAAACTATTTCTATCAGTTGGATTATTCTTATGACATGAAATGAAACAATGAAACGGCAGTCTTCAAAGAAAGAAGAATAGCAGGAAATTCCCCCATTAGAATGGAGATGGTGCGGTGAAAGGGTAGTGAAGGTCCCCTCACTGAATTTTGCAACAGGAATTGTATCTGTCAGGGCCTAATGGAATAGGGGAACCAAGGGATCTTTTACCTGGCGCTTCCTAAAGAAGGATGCGGACAATTTTACACTCACTGAAATGGGGACAAATATGAGGAGGAGAAAAGGAGGTGGTGAACAAAAAATTGTTGAAAATCCTGCGGAGATGCGACTACGGGGGTCCGCATCTCAAGAAGCTCTGCGGCAAACGGATGCCATTCACTATCGTTGAAGCTTTTGAGAATAATCTTATAATAACGTCAGAAAAGTGGTGTACCCCATAAAGGGAAAGCCTCAAGGACTTCTTTTTCTGAAAGATACTAAGCGGATATTTGTAAGGTGACATTACGAAAGTAATGATTACGGAGCGTCAGGCCCTCTCCTAGTCCCTCCCAGGGAGCATATTCCCGAGATGCATACTACTGTAGTATTGCACCAACCCAGGTTTTTTTGCCATGCCCCTAGGTTAGGTTGGGTTAGGCTATACACCTCAAAAGGTTATCCATTATAAATTTACGAAAACTTTATTCCACATATTCTGAAACACACATTGCCTTTCTTTTAAATGGCAGCGTTATGCTGTGTTCTGTAACTCGAAATGTATTTATAGTCACATTATCACTAGATGTCAGTTAAAATCATTGCTGGAACACGTATCTAGGAGAAGTGCCTGGGTGTGTGTTTCTGTACCGTCACTGACGGGACCCCAGACGTGGCTTGTGCATGCAAATTAATATTAAGAAAAGCAACAAGAGAGAGAGAGAGAGAAGGGGACGAGGGGAGGGGCGTAAGGATAATAAATATTCCTTACGCCTCCCCTCACGCCCCCTCTCTCTCTCGCTTTTCTTAATCTTAATTTGTATGCATGCACAAGCCACCTCTGGGGTCCCGTCAGTGACATTACAGAAACACACATCCAGACACTCGCCTTAGATATTTTATTAAGAGAGTCAATGTCTCCTTGAAACATTATTAAGAAACATAGTGACTATCAGTGTGACAGACACAATGGTGGCTATGTGCTTAGCCCGTCAATCTAAGCACTTAACGGAAAAGCATTTGTGTCTCAGCACTTTTTGACCCTACCTAACACCCAGCGTTGCATAGATGGTGGACTCCCTTCGCTCGGTTCAAAATAGACCGGGTTTTATGGACGCCTTTGCTGTGAGGAATTAACAAGGAAAGAATTCTTTTATAGCTCTCATTTGAATTGCTTGTTTCTGATAAATATAAAGTGGAACTAACCATTGCCAAAATCATTCTAAAGATCGTGCACGAATATACTTGACTAACCATTGTGGGGAGTTATTTACCTTATACATAATGCATTTAAGTTTAACTTACTGACAGTGAGTTAGCAGAGGGAATTCTTTTCTGAATAGTTTTTTCCCAAACGTTATCAGCACTGTGATGTAGCTTAGTATGAGTACTCTAAATTAACAAATAATACAAGCACTGAAATAGTTTACAGAACTGGCCGAGGTTTGACTGGTGTTCCAAACAGTAGTCTGCAATAACGGTGAACGATGGCAACATCAGTTTCTGTACTATCAATATACTTTCTTTTTAATTACTAATCTTATATCAATTACAAATGGAGATCAGGAACTGCAAAAATTCATGAGAATTACAATGTGGCTGTATATTTCTTCCCTTAATGCGAGTATTCATATAGATGAGCAAAGCTCACTGTCTGACTTCTAAGGAACAAGGCTAAAATCACATCGGATTTCGTGTATCGAACCGTCGAATTCTATAAATGAATAAAGTGGCTATGATGCTCCTATTTCTTACCCAAGAGTTTGCCCATAGTTACTTTTAGAAGACTAGCACAGTGTTTCCATACTCCAAAAATGGAAGTTTGGCCGACTATTACTCGACAAAATA
>NC_089752.1:87675468-87695468 GCF_040412425.1 Macrobrachium rosenbergii
AGTTCTTGTGCGTAAGAGTAATTCTTTGCTTCCTTAAAAATTCCTCATTTTTTTTTTTAGCATGCCAAGGATTCTGTCTGTCCACCCCCACCCCCACCCCACCTCTCTCTCTCTCTCTCTCTCTCTCTCTCAGACACAGACACACACAATACACAGACATACATACACAATATAAAAGCATGCTCACACAGATATTTTTGTACTATCTACTCTTACCATTTGAGCTATATTTATTCAATTTATATTCATATGTTTTGGCATACCGAATAAGTGGTATAACAATACCTGCAAATGAAGTTAAAATTTTTCGCATATTCAAATTATCGAATGACATTATCAGAAAGTTTTTGCTTCTTCCATGAAAAGAATAAAGCCAGCTATCATTATCTGGGTCAATTTATTCAGGGGTTAATAATTTATATCCTACCAAATTTCATGCTGATCTGAGGAAACTTTTCAACATAATTCAAGTGAAGTTTGATACAGAGAATAATCTGAAATTACGAAGCAGATAAAATGAATTTCACTTTCCATTTCTCCAATAATTGTTCGTGCGTTCCAAAACATGAATTTCTAATCAAGCGTAGATCTACGATAAAGCCAACGAAGTTAAAAAGTAAAATATAATGATTTGAGAATTTCTTTTGCCTCACAACTGAGATGGGAAATGCCCCTTTTCTAATAGTTTTGAACCTGATACATCCCAGAACTGAATCTCTCACTCAGATCGAGAAATAAAAGAGGGAAGGCGATTAGATAGCACAGATGAAAAGATCAGACTTTAGTATACACCGTACAATAGTCAGTGCTCTTTTGTTTCCGGACAGAGAAAGAGGGCGTTCAGGATTTTTTTATATATATTTTCTTCCTGAAGTACATCCAACGGGCGATTATGAATACACAGGAGTTGCTTAGATTTGAGGTTATACATTACGATTGTATTAAGGTTCACACGCATATACATAGTTATGTTCTTTATGTTAATTATGGAATATTCGTCGGTGTACCTAAACATAAATGCCTATGAGAATGAAATAATAATCCTTATCTCGTTCTTTCTGCTATACTGATGAATATTCATTGGCTAATTTTGCTATCTTTGTACAGTTTTGTATTACGTTTTAATGGCTATCGAGAACTCAGAGATTAAATAAAAAAGATTTTGCAATAACATACTTCAAGCTGACAATATATAGTTAATTTTTTTTTTATGCAATGAGATTCTGAACGTATTATTCTGCAATTCGTGTTGAAATTTCCGTTCAAATTTCTTTTTCACCTACGGTATAATGGCTCATTTTGTGTAGACTCGCATGCAGACATGTTGAAATACCTATATCCATATATTATTTTCGTAATGGCATAATGCAAGGCCTTTCCTAATTTACCACCAAATTCTCAGGAATAGTGAATACAGAAATTGTCGAAGATTCTGAATAAAATGATGGTTGTTATCTATCAGATATGAAAGTTCTTCATTGGAAGGGTGGGTAGAGCTCTCGGTTAGCACGCTGTTGGCCCAGCGTTCGACTCTCCGACGGCAATGAAGAATTAGAGGAATTTATTTCTGGTGATAGAAATTCATTTCTCGTCACAGTGTCGTTCGGATTCCACAATAAGCTGTAGGTCCCGTTGCCAGGTAACCAGTTGGTTCTTAGCCACATAAAATAAATCTAATCCTTCGGGCCAGCAATAGGAGAGCTGTTCATCAGCTCAGTGGTCTGGTTAAAAGAAGATATACTTATCAGATGTGAAAAACACGTTACGGCTACACAACCGAAGCATCTTCACAGACTGCCGAATTTATGGTATCCAGAAGCTTATTGCTGAATAGAGAAAATACTGATGGATCCGCGGTGAGTCTTTGTACGAGCGTTAGTGTCCCTCCCTTATTGCCGTCTCTTGAGGTACTCTCTACCGTGCGTGCATAATTTCATTTATGAACGCAAATGTTTAGGAATCCTAACTTTTAGTTGCCATATACGATACTTCATTCATTACCGGGTTGTTTGTAAACAACCTCACGTGTCGGCGTATGTTAATTCTTTTGAAAATGTTGTTTACCCTGATGCATCATTCCCGGGTAGGGTAGCATATTCACCAACTGCATTATGGTTCGGGACCTTCCCTGAAAAAAGCGGGACGACATATCTTAAAAACTAGCCAAAGAATCTCGTAAATAATCTCAATATGTTTACCACGCCCAAAATGCTCACTTACCCACTATAGCGGTGCGGTTAGTACAAACCCGTTGGGGATTACCGTAAAAGCATAAACAAAAGACTGAGAACGCGCCCGTTCTCACTCGTCTGGGGAATATGCTACCCGGACTTAGGCGTGTTTGTGTTGTGCGTGATTTTATGAAGAATTACTCATTATAAAAAAAAAATCAATAATGCCGAATTAGTAAGAGATACAGATACATGCAAGAAATAATGACCAGCGGGTTTCTGCAATTTGTGTGTGAGAGAGAGAGAGAGAGAGAGAGAGAGAGAGAGAGAGAGAGAGAGAGAGAGAGTGGAGCCACGTGTGGTTGGTGAAGAGTCGCGTGGTGATAGTGGAATGAGTTGAAACCATTGTTTACCGTGTTATTTTGCAAAAATCTTATGAAAGGAGTGACTGAACATGCTTCCTCTGACGATCGTGATATTTAGACCTAGCCAAAGGGTACATTCATTGGTATCTTCTATGACATAACCTATTAGAACACTGCCCTAGCACTAACGTGAAGGACGATGAACTAGCTAAGTTACAATATTCTTACAAGTATACAATGTCATTCACTAGAATTTGCAACCACAGTAAACAAAAATATAATCTGAGTTCTTTATATGAGGTTTTCCTTATAGCGTAAATGATTGCATCAACTGAGGTAGTATGCCATGCATGTTATAAGCTCAGTGGCTCTATTCACAATAGTTACGATTACTGGCTTCATAATTACGATATGCTTACGAGGTTATTGCTGCTTATTGCAAGGTTTAAATGACAAGGTTACTAGTACTGCATACTCAATCTGGTCTAGGCTGTTACTAAGACAGAGATCACATGGCTACCTCCACTGGACAGGAGCCAGGATCACTCTAGGATGGAAAGGCACAGTGCCAAGAGGGCATGAGTGCCAGGATAAGCTCGTGGTTCTTGCAACTACTTGGCTCTCTCCACCCCTTCTTCTTCTTCTTCGGGTTCCTCCACGGTCTATCGACGTCAATCCTAGGAGGTGATGAGGGCACCGACTCTGAGGAAAGGCCAGAAGGGCTAGTGGGTGCAAAGTCTGGGGTAACTTCAGAGGCTACAGAAGGGCTCACTACTCCGGCTGCTGCCACAACCGGAACAAGAGAGGTCTCAACCTCTGCACCCAGGGAGGCCAGTTCCTGGTCTCCCAGAGAAGGTGTAGCAGTTTGATCCACCAGCTATTCATCTTCTGGGGCTGATTTGGTGAGGAAGAAGTGTTTTTACTGGAGGCTCACAGGTTGCTAAGATTAGTGCAGTGATGGGTCCTGGATCTCCCGGAGGAGGATCTGTCTCATGATCTGGATCTCACATGGGGTCCTCTTCTAGTGGTGGCTCAACATCCAAGACGGACGGAGCATGGCACTGCTCAGAGCTCGCGAGTGGCACTGGCAGCAATTGATGGTCAGGCATGCCTGATGCTGGAGGTGTAATACCTCATGGATGGCTTGAGTTGCTTCACTTAAATGTCCTTTCATGGAGAGGGAGGACCTCGTTGGTGGTCATCCTTTCGTGGACAGGGAGGACTAGGCCTAAAATTGTTTTGCGTGTGCCCCTTCCTCTGACCATTTCTGTGGGAGGAAGGTGGTTCTTCTTCTTTTCGTGGCACTCTAGTCAAAGTGGCTGTGCCTTGATTTGGTGATCCTACAGTCAGGGCCTCCATGGAGGAGGTAGCGTGGTGGCGAAGTGGCGTTGGGGAAGAGCTTCCCCAGAGGAGGTCCTGGCCCAACAGGAAATCCACTCCGGGCCTAATTCCACTCACTACACCAAGGCGGTGAGGTAGCATGCCCAAAGGTGTCGTGACCTGAGCTTGACTGTGGGAACAGTTTTGGTGTGGCCTTCTATCCATTTCATCTCCCACCGAGTTTGCTTGTTAACCATGGTACTGGCTGGCACTTGGGCCCTGGAAATCAGGCTAACATTGGCTGCAGTGTCTACCATGACCATAGAGCCACAGGCAGGCTAGAGCCATTAAGAGGTGCCACCTAGATGAACTGGTTATCCAGCCTCTCGGAGTGAAGTATCTTCTGCTGCCCAGCTGCGGGGAATAAGGTGCTAATTAAGTTGACGAACTTGCTGGCTGGGACATGATTTGGGCAGGCCGGATGTCCAGCCTTATAGTGGCCAGCAGCACCACAGGACCGGGAAGAGCCTATTGTGGGGACTCGGTGACCTGCGGTGACTGTTGGTGGAGAGGGTTGAGTGGGCATAGAGGGAGCGGAGTTCTGGTTGTTAGTAGAAGGCTGCTTATTGTTGCCCAACTTGTAGCGGCAATCAGATTCAGTCTGCCCAACTTCTTGCAATGGGTACACATAGGCTTGCAAGGCAGCCCATTCTTCAGTTGATTCAAGCCTGAGAGGCACCCGGGTGGCACTATGTGCCGCTGAGATGTGCTGTAGACTGGTTGTAGGTTTCCCATGAATCAGCCATATGGCAGGCTTCCATAAGTGTGGTGGGCTGCTTATCAGTGAGATATACAGCAAGGGGCCCAGGCACACATTTGAAAAGATCCTCCAACAAGGTCCAGTTGAAAAGGTCCTCGAATGTAGTGCACAAAAAGGAGTCAAATCAGCGGGTACCAGATTGAGTCTTGTGACAGGCCCATTCAGTCCAGGACCAGCCGACTTCCTTGGCAAGACCTCGAAACTACTGTCTCCATTTCTCAGTGGTTATTTCGTAGGCTTTCGTTATGACCCTACAAACTTCTACCATATCGCCTCTTTGACTCTTCTCCAGTGAGCAAAGGGCTGCCTTAGCTTTCCCTTCCATGTGCTTGGCAAGTGCTAAGGCCCTCTCTGTCTCAGTGGTGTTGTAGTCTTTAAAGAGCAACTCTATTTCCTCCAACCATGCTTCTGGCTCTTCCTCAGTCCACTTGGGGACTAGGGAATTAATGCTTAAGATTGGAGCATTTGGTGCAGCAGGTGTGGAGTTGGAGGCTTGTTGGATAGCCATAGCTTCAGCACTTTCCTTTCCAGCCTTCTACAGCTCAAGCTCCTTTTCTTTGAGAGCCAGCTCACTTGCCTTGAGAGCTTGCTCACTTTCCTTGAGGGCTTGTTCGCTTTCCTTGAGGGCTAATTCATGCTGTCTACTCTGCTATTCTCTTGCGTCTTCCAGCTGCCTTTGTTCTGATTCATATCTCCACTGTTCTAGTCTTTCTTCCCTCTCTTGCTTGGCCAAGTCATCCAGCTCTTCCTTGACCCACTTGGTGAGTTCTGGTCCCATGAGACCTGCTTCCTTCCTCAGATCCATGAAGGCTCTGTAATGTTCTGTCGCCATGGTTCTGGTAGGTAAGGGTGTCTATTTGGGTTGACTGGACGTACTTTGGAATTGAGGAAGAGTCCCTCAGATTTGGGTGACACTTCAGTGGTGTGGCACCTTTTCAATAAGGTGGCACTGTGGCTGAGTGTGCTGTGCAAAGGTCACACTGATGGCACTCTGTATCTCTAGGTATAGGTGTAGTTTATGTAGTCACAAAAGGACTTTTTCTCTTTCTTTTTTTTCTTTGGTGGCACTATGGTGCCAGTGTGTTCCTAAGAATCAACACTTGCCTTGGAGTACAACTAATTGTAGGCTACTGAGGGGAAAATGCACTCTGCCCAAGCAGAGTGTAACTGATAAGTAAGAGGAAAAAGGGAAGGTAAGAAAAAAGAGATAGGTAAGCTCTTCAGTTTGTGACAGTGCCTCAGACTAGGGGCACAGTGGAAATGAAAATCAATTTCGGTTGCTTTGGCCCTCGTGAGTGACTAGTTCCTAGTACCAGCTGTGGAGGGAGGAAGGCTTTTATGCTTGAGTCTGGATAAAAGACCCCACTTGTTACCGACAGTTTTCTATAGCTGTGGTTAATCTTAACTTATCCTCATCTATTTGTGGGACAGAGGTGTTTCTTTTTATTTGTTTTATTTTGATTAATTATTCCTATGTCGACGCGTTCTTTTAATTAAGACAGTGCACATAAACTTCGGAGATATCTTAAAAGCTTACATGAATGGATAAAAGAAGTAGAAGAGAGAGAGAGAGAGAGAGAGAGAGAGAGAGAGAGAGAGAGAGAGAGAAAGTATCCTGCAAGTGAAGTTTGCACTGCATGAGTAAATAAGTAAAATTGTAAATGCACACTACCAGGTTTCTTCTTTTTTAAATAATTCTTACTTTGGCTATGTTAGGTACTGGGTTGTCTTGCCAATATTAACTTGCCCTCTTACCATTGCGTTTTATGTCTTAGGCTGATAAGTATGGTTAAATTATGAAGTTAATTTTTTTTCTTTTTATATAATTCCCGGCGAAAGTGTATTTTGTGTAGGGTTTTTATTTTTTTTATATTTCCTAAAAATTTTATTCCCTCAATAAATTATTAAATGTCTTTTATCTGTTGCATTAAATCCTATACCTAGTTTCCTTATAATATTGAAGTATATTTTTCTCTCTAAGATTTGCAAGTATGGTAATGCGTGAGACAAAGTAGATCGCTAAGTGGAGCAGATGAGGCAGGCGTTACTCATGACATCACACAGGTAAACAATAACAACAAGGTTTTAAGATGGCGGCTACTGGCACTTAGGCAACCCATTCTCAAAATGCCGGACGGGTCACGTGATCACACAGCTGATGATTCAAACACAACGCCTAACTGGAAACGAAGTATGGGAGACTGACTGGAGGAGGAATGCATAACCTCCCATGTTTGCGATGTTATTACAATAAAAAAGAACTAAGTACTCAAATTCCTCTTACAAAACGAATGAAGCTAATGTGGGAATACAAGTTCTAATTTAAAATGCCACAAATGCAAGTTATTTTACGTTATAAAGACGGGAAACAAAGCTGTTATGATTTTCTCTTTTTTTTCCACATCAAAACTAAACCTTACATGTCTGCCATACTCACTACACGGCCCTTCAAGATACAAAGGAATGTGCCCTTGACATCATTACTGGCCTGATTTGCACTAATGTAAATGGCAAATTATGAAGTTACCACTGTTACAGTTCATTTGCTACATTAATGGCAATGAAATTTGATCTGATTTCGTATGAGGGAAAGTAATTCTCCTCGTAACGCTCAGTCTGCGGCCTTCTCTCTAGGGCTGACACGGTTGCTGTTTTTTCTAAGAAATCTTATAGACTTGGGTAAATTTGTCCATCCTCTCCTACGAGAGAAGCGCTAGACACACACCCTCCCAGTACTGTCATGCAATAGCTAACTGGTTCAAAAATTAATATCATGCATTAATCACCGGCCTGTGAATAGCAAAATATTAGATCTTAACTTGGTAACTTATGTGACCTTGACTGGAATGTGACTGGCTTGGCATCTGAAAGCGGTAAACGTTTCCTTACTATTGCAAATTGTAAATTATAGCTACTCACATTTAATGCACATTTTCTTACCTACTCTTCTTATTATTATAACATTGGTATTCTTTATATTACTTACCTTGGCCTGTATCCTTGTTTGGGGGAATATAACATGAAATTAATATGATCTGACTTTTTATCTTTTAATTAATTCATATTTAATTTTATTCGAAGTTCTTTATCTTTGTGAATTGAATAGAGATCCTGGCAAGATCGCCATTGTTGCGTGGGTCATTTGGCTGATGAGTTTAATTATTAATTACTGTGATTTATATAGCCTTGCTTTACCTAAGACCCACATAATCCTATCAAGTAAGGCTAAAGGTTACCAAAAAAGACAGATAATTAACATAATTAGATTGTTCACCAGTTGAAATTAGGTTACTGATCATATTGATTTAATCTGAACACACGAATTAAATAAATAACATTACTCAAACAACTAGTTTCAAGAAAAAAAATAATAAAAACGTGAACTGATATCTTACAGGACCTAAAAACAGCTCCAACTTCATCCGACTTCGAACCAAGATATTTCATCATAAATTAATGGATAATGCAACAGCTGGGGAACTCTTGTGACACACATGTAAGCAATTTCAAGTGCAGGACTTGAGTACCGTGTTATGCTAATCCTTCTTCAAACAAGATTCTGGCCAGGTTCCAAGGCGTGCCTGATTCTGGAAGAGACGTATCCAGATAACAATTCGATATCAAGGGACTCACACTTATCATTTATTGACTGAAAGGGATGAATCTTAGATCAATGATATTACATTAACACCATAGAGGATAATTTATGCAAATTCACTAGGCAACAATAATTGTACTTCATAATTAGACTTCATAAATGGGATATGGTTTTACTAGGATTTTCCTTAGGCAGTGACTGTTTACAAGAGAAACTTGAAACATGAAATAGGGGAAGGTCTAAAGGAAGGAATTGGGAGTCATTGTCATCTTCAGACTTACCGTTGGAGTAGATAATGCAGCAATCAATCACATCAGAAGTTTTGGGTTCACAGAAATGGCAATTTCCCCGGCTGTTCCACAAGGGGGGGAGGGCAGAGGGGGGAGGCGGTGAGAGAAACACGGTGCTTGTGCTCTCACTGAAGGATACCTCTGGACTGCCCGAACTAGGTCAAAATACTTGGGTGCTTGCTTCAAAGACCCCGGCAGTGTCTGAAAAATGACAAAAACTCACCAGTACAAAGGTCATAGAAAAGTGAGCTTAAGTTACAATCTAACTGAAGGTGGCCCTTGTAAAACTTGTCCTGTTGAATAGGGCCCTAAACTATACTTCATACCACCAGCTGATGGTTGGTGTTTTTGGAAAAACAGCCCAGCCCTCTGGCCTCCTTCCCTAGAATGCTTTAAAAAGAGAAGCTTTGATTCTTTTTTTTTTTTTTTACATTTGTACTAAATCAAGAAATAGAGGTCAAACAGGGTAATATTTGTAATAACTTGTATGTATGCACACATATACACACACACACACACGTATATATATATATATATATATATATATATATATATATATATATATATATATATATATATATATATATATATATATATATATATATATATATATATATATATATCTATATATAATTACTGACTCGTCAACCAGAACCCAGGTCTCTCCGGTGGAAAGCAAGGCAGCGTTATCCACTGGGCCATACAAGTCTAAAAGAATTTGGAACCTGAGAGCAACTGCACCCAAAAATTACCTGGGCAAGCTAACTGCTTGCATACCAGCGAGTTTTCCCAACTTCCCGACTCAGTAATGACCCAATAGACAACATTTCATTGAATTATCCCTTCTGAGTGAATAAGATAGAAATCATCAACACACAATCACGTGTGGAACAGAAATAAATTTCTGACTTACGTCGGGGATCGAACCCCAGGTCTCTCGGGTGGAAAGCAAGGGCGTTATCCACTGGGCCATACAAGTCTAAAAGGCTCAGTTGGAACCTGAGAGCAACTGCACCCAGGAATTACCTGGGCAAGCTAACTGCTTGCATACCAGCGAGTTTTCCCCAACTTCCCAACTCAGCAATGACCCAATAGACAACATTTCATTCAATTATCCTTCTGAGTGAATAAGATAGAAATCATCAACACACAATCACGTGTGGAACAGAAATAAATTTCTGACTTAGGTCGGGATCGAACCCAGGTCTCTCGGGTGGAAAGCAAGGGCGTTATCCACTGGGCCATACTAGTCTAAAAGAAGTTGGAACCTGAGAGCAACTGCACCCAGGAATTACCTGGGCAAGCTAACTGCTTGCATACCAGCAAAGTTTTCCACAACTTCCCGACTCAGCAATGACCCAATAGACAACATTTCATTCAAATTATCCCTTCTGAGTGAATAAGAAAAATCATCAACACACAATCACGTGGGAACAGAAATAAATTTCTGACTCACGTCGGCATCGGACCCAGGTCTCGGGTGGAAAGCAAGGGGCGTTATCCACTGGAGCCATACAAGTCTAAAGAAATTGGAACCTGAGAGCAACTGCACCCAAGGAATTACCTGGGCAAGCTAACTGCTTGCATACCAGCGAGTTTTCCCCAACTTCCCGACTCAGCAATGACCCAATAGACAACATTTCATTCAGAATTATCCCTTCTGAGTGAATAAGATAGAAATCATCAACACACAATCGTGTGGAACGAAATAAATTTCTGACTCACGTCGGCATCGAAACCCAGGTCTCTCGGGTGGAAAGCAATGGGTGCGTTATCCACTGGGCCATACAAGTCTAAAAGTTGGAACCTGAGATAACAACTGCACCTTAAGGAATTACATGGGCAAGCTAACTGCTTGCATACCAGCGAAGATTTTCCCCAACTTTTCCGACTCAGCAATGACCCAATAGACAACATTTCATTCCAATTATCCCTTCTGAGTGAATAAGATAGAAATCATCAACACACAACTGCGTGTGGAACAGAAATAAATTTCTGACTCACGTCAGGGATCGAACCCAGGTCTCTCGGGTGGAAAGCAAGGGCGTTATCCACTGGGCCATACAAGTCTAAAAGAAGTTGGTACCTGAGAACAACAGCACCCAAGGAATTACCTGGGCAAGCTAACTGCTTGCATACCATGTTGAGTTTTTACCAACTTCCCGACTCAGCAATGACCCAATAGACAACATTTCATTCGAATTATCCCTTCTGAGTGAATAAGATAAAATCATCAACACACAATCACGTGTGGAACAGAAATAAATTTCTGACTCACGTCGGGATCTATAAAAGGTCTCTTGGGTGGAAAGGAAGGGCGTTATCCACTGGGCCATACAAGTCTAAAAGAAGTTGGAACCTGAGAGCAACTGCACCCAGGAATTACCTGGGCAAGCTAACTGTGTCCAGCGATTTTCCCCAACTTCCCGTCTCAGCAATGACCCAATAGACAACATTTCATTCGAATTATCCCTTCTGAGTGAATAAGATGAAATCATCAACACACAATCACGTGTGGAACAGAAATAAATTTCTGACTCACGTCGGGATCGAACCCAGGTCTCTCAGGTGGAAAGCAAGGGCGTTATCCACTGGGCCAGACAAGTCTAAAGTTGGAACACGAGAGCAACTGCACCCAAATTACCTGGGCAAGCTAACTGCTTGCATACCAGCGTGAGTTTTCCCCAACTTCCCGACTCAGCAATGACCCAATAGACAACATTTCATTCGAATTATCGCTATAGGTGAATAAGATAGAAATCATCAACACACAATCACGTGTGGAACAGAAATAAATTTCTGACTCACGTCGGCATCGAACCCAGGTCTCTCAGGTGGAAAGCAAGGGCGTTATCCACTGGGCCATACAAGTCTAAAAGAAGTTGGAACCTGAGAGCAACTGCACTCAAGGAATTACCTGGGCAAGCTAACTGCTTGCATACCAGCAAGTTTTCCCCAACTTCGACTCAGCAATGACCCAATAGACATTTCATTCAGAATGATTCCTTCTGAGTGAATAAGATGAAATCATCAACACAAATCACGTGGCATGGAACAGTTAAATTTCTGACTCACGTGGGATCGAACCCAGCTCTCAGGTGGAAAGCAAGGGCGTTATCCACTGGGCCATACAAGTCTAAAACACCCTTGTTGGAACCTGAGAGCAACTGTACCCAAGAATTACCTGGCCAAGAAACTGCTTGCATGTTCCAGCGTGATTTTCCCAACTTCTTACTCAGAATGGATAATAGAATGAAATGTTTCATTGAATTATCATTCTGAGTGAATAAGATAGGGAAATCATCAAGCAGTTACAATCACGTGTGGGTGCAGTTGCTCTCAGGTTCCAACTTCTTTTAGACTTGTATGGCCTGTGGATAACGCCCTCTTGCTTTCCACCGAGAGACCTGGGTTCGATCCCGACGTGAGTCAGAAATTTATTTCTGTTCCACACGTGATTGTGTGTTGATGATTTCTGTCTTATTCACTCAGAAGGGATAATTCGAATGAAATGTTGTCTATTGGGTCATTGCTGAGTCAGGAAGTTGGGAAAACTCCTGGTATGCAAGCAGTTAAGCTTGCCCAGGTAATTCCTTGGTGCAGTTGCTCTCAGGTTCCAACTTCTTTTAGACTTGTATGGCCCCAGTGGATAGCGCTGCTTTCCACCGAGGCCTGGGTTCGATCCCGACGTGAGTCAGAAATTTATTTCTGTTCCACCCCGTGATTGTGTGTTGATGATTTCTATCTTATTCACTCAGAAGGATAATTCGAATGAAATGTTGTCTATTGGGTCATTGCTGAGTCGGGAAGTTGGGGAAAACTCGGCTGGTATGCAACCAGTTAAGCTTGCCCAGGTAATTCCTTGGAGTGCAGTTGCTCTCAGGTTCCAACTTCTTTTAGACTTGTATGGCCCAGTGGATAACGCCCATGCTTTCCACCCGAGAGACCTGGGTTTGATCCACCAGAAAATATATATATATATATATATATATATATATATATATATATATATATATATATATATATATATATATATATATATATATATATATATATATATATATATATATATATATATATATATATATATATATATATATATATATATATATATATACATACATGTGCATGTGTGTGTGTGTGTGCATACATACAAGTTATTACAAATATTACCCTGTTTGACCTCTATTTCTTGATTTAGTACAAATGTAAAAAAAAAAAGAATCAAAGCTTCCTCTTTTAAAGCATTCTAGGGAAGGAGGCCAGAGGGCTGGGCTGTTTTCAAAAACACCAACCATCAGCTGGTGGTATGAAGTATAGTTGGGCCCTATTCAACAGGACAAGTTTTACAAAGGGCCACCTTCAGTTTAGATTGTAACTTAAGCTCTTTTCTATGACCTTTGTACTGGTGAGTTTTGTCATTTTTCAGACACTGCCGGGGTCTTTGAAGCAAGCACCCAAGTATTTTGACCTGGTTCGGGCAGTCCAGAGGTATCCTTCAGTGAGAGCACAAGCACCGTGTTTCTCTCACCGCCTCCCCCCTCTGCCCTCCCCCCCTTGTGGAACAGCCGGGGAAATTGCCATTTCTGTGAACCCAAAACTTCTGATGTGATTGATTGCTGCATTATCTACTCCAACGGTAAGTCTGAAGATGACAATGACTCCCAATTCCTTTCCTTTAGACCTTCCCACTATTTCATGTTTCAAGTTTCTCTTGTAAAACAGTCACTGCCTAAGGAAAATCCTAGTAAAACCATATCCCATTTATGAAGTCTAATTATGAAGTACAATTATTGTTGCCTAGTGAATTTGCATAAATTATCCTCTATGGTGTTAATGTAATATCATTGATCTAAGATTCATCCCTTTCAGTCAATAAATGATAAGTGTGAGTCCCTTGATATCGAATTGTTATCTGGATACGTCTCTTCCAGAATCAGGCACACCTTGGAACCTGGCCAGAATCTTGTTTGAAGAAGGATTAGCATAACACAGTACTCCAAGTCCTGCACTTGAAATTGCTTACATGTGTGTCACAAGAGTTCCCCAGCTGTTGCATTATCCATTAATTTATGATGAAATATCTTGGTTCGAAGTCGGATGAAGTTGGAGCTGTTTTTAGGTCCTGTAAGATATCAGTTCACGTTTTTATTATTTTTTTTCTTGAAACTAGTTGTTTGAGTAATGTTATTTATTTAATTCATGTGTTTCAGATTAAATCAATATGATCAGTAACCTAATTTCAACTGGTGAACAATCTAATTATGTTAATTATCTGTCTTTTTGGTAACCTTTAGCCTTACTTGATAGGATTATGTGGGTCTTAGGTAAAGCAAGGCTATATAAATCACAGTAATTAATAATTAAACTCATCAGCCAAATGACCCACGTCGAACAATGGCGATCTTGCCAGGATCTCTATTCAATTCACAAAGATAAAGAACTTCGAATAAAATTAAATATGAATTAATTAAAAGATAAAAAGTCAGATCATATTAATTTCATGTTATATTCCCCCAAACAAGGATACAGGCCAAGGTAAGTAATATAAAGAATACCAATGTTATAATAATAAGAAGAGTAGGTAAGAAAATGTGCATTAAATGTGAGTAGCTATAATTTACAATTTGCAATAAATGAAACGTTTACCGCTTTTGAATGCCAAATCCAGTCACATTCCAGTCAAGGTCATAAGTTAACAAGTTAAGATCTAATATTTTGCTATTCACAGGCCGGTGATTAATGCATGATATTAATTTTGAACCAGTTAGCTATTGCATGACAGTACTGGGAGGTGTGTGTCTGGCGCTTCTCTCGTAGGAGGATGGACAAATTTACCCAAGTCTATAAGATTTCTTAGAAAAAACAGCAACCGTGTCAGCCCTAGAGAGAAGGCCGCAGACTGAGCGTTACGAGGAGAATTACTTTCCCTCATACGAAATCAGATCAAATTTCATTGCCATTAATGTTGGCAAATGAACTGTAACAGTGGTAACTTCATAATTTGCCATTTACATTAGTGCAAATCAGGCCAGTAATGATGTCAAGGGCACATTCCTTTGTATCTTGAAGGGCCGTGTAGTGAGTATGGCAGACATGTAAGGTTTAGTTTTGATGTGGAAAAAAAAGAGAAAATCATAACAGCTTTGTTTCCCGTCTTTATAACGTAAAATAACTTGCATTTGTGTAAAATATTTTAAATTAGAACTTGTATTCCCACATTAGCTTCATTCGTTTTGTAAGAGGAATTTGAGTACTTAGTTCTTTTTGTTGTAATAACATCGCAAACATGGGAGGTTATGCATTCCCTCCTCCAGTCAGTCTCCCATACTTCGTTTCCAGTTAGGCGTTGTGTTTGAATCATCAGCTGTGTGATCACGTGACCCGTCCGGCATTTTGAGAATGGGTTGCTAAGTGCCAGTAGCCGCCATCTTAAAACCTTGTTGTTATTGTTTACCTGTGTGATGTCATGAGTAACGCCTGCCTCATCTGGCTCCAAAGCGATCTACTTTGTCTCACGCATTACCATACTTGCAAATCTTAGAGAAAAATATACTTCAATATTATAGGGTTTAAACTAGGTATAGGATTTAATGCAACAGATAAAAAGACATTTAATAATTTATTGAGGGAATAAAATTTTTAGGAAATAAAAAAATAAAACCCTACACAAAATACACTTTCATAGGAATTATATAAAAGAAAAAAATTAACTTCATAATTTAACCATACTTATCAGCCTAAGACATAAAACGCAATGGTAAGGGCAAGTTAATATTGGCAAGACAACCCAGTACCTAACATAGCCAAAGTAAGAATTATTTAAAAAGAAGAAACCTGGTAGTGTGCATTTTACAATTTTACTTATTTACTCATGCAGTGCAAACTTCACTTGCAGGATACTTTTCTCTCTCTCTCTCTCTCTCTCTCTCTCTCTCTCTCTCTCTCTCTCTCTCTCTTCTACTTCTTTTATCCATTCATATAAGCTTTTAAGATATCTCCGAAGTTTATGTAATTATCTTAATTAAAGAACAACGTCGACATAGGAATAATTAATCAAAAATAAAACAAATAAAAAGAAACACCTCTGTCCCACAAATAGATGAGGATAAGTTAAGATTAACCACAGCTATAGAAAACTGTCCCATAACAAGTGGGGTCTTTTGTCCAGACTCAAGCATAAAAGCCTTCCTCCTCCACAGCTGGTACTAGGAACTAGTCACTCACGAGGGCCAAAGCAAACAAAATGATTTTCATTTCCACTGTGCCCCTAGTCTGAGGCACTGTCACAAACTGAAAGAGCTTACCTATCTCTTTTTTCTTACCTTCCCTTTTTCCTCCTACTTATCAGTTACACTCTGCTTGGGCAGAGTGCATTTTCCCTCAGTAGCCTACAATTAGTTGTACTCCAAGGCAAGTGTTGATTCTTAGGAACACACTGGCACCATAGTGCCACCAAAGAAAAAAAAAAAGACCAAGTCCTTTTGTGACTACATAAACTACACCTATACCTAGAGATACAGAGTGCCATCAGTGTGACCTTTGCAAATAACAACAGCCACAGTGCCACCTTATTGAAAAGGTGCCACACCACTGAAGTGTCACCCCAAATCTGAGGGACACATCCTCAATTCCAAAGTACGTCCAGTCAACCCAAATAGACACCCTTACCTACCAGAACCATGGCGACAGAACATTACAGAGCCTTCATGGATCTGAGGAAGGAAGCAGGTCTCATGGGACCAGAACTCACCAAGTGGGTCAAGGAAGAGCTGGATGACTTGGCCAAGCAAGAGAGGGAAGAAAGACTAGAACAGTGGAGATATGAATCAGAACAAAGGCAGCTGGAAGACGCAAGAGAATAGCAGAGTAGACAGCATGAATTAGCCCTCAAGGAAAAGCGAACAAGCCCTCAAGGAAAGCTGGCAAGCTCTCAAGGCAAGTGAGCTGGCTCTCAAAGAAAAGGGCTTGAGCTGGAGAAGGCTGGAAAGGAATATGCTGAAGCTATGGCTATCAACAAGCCTCAACTCTACACCTGCTGCAAAATGCCCAATCTTAAGCATTAATTCCCTAGTCCCCAAGTGGACTGAGGAAGATTTTAATATTAATTATTCTTTATATGGTTGGAGGAAATAGAGTTGCTCTTTAAAGACTACAACACCACTGAGACAGAGGGGCTTTTGCACTTGCCAACTTTGAGCACATGGAAGGAAGCTAAGGCATATTTTGCTCACTGGAGAAGAGTCAAAATTTGGAGCCACATGGTAGAAGTTTGTAGGGTCATAACGAAAGCCTGCAGAAATAACCACTGAGAAATGGAGACAGTAGTTTCGAGGTCTTTTGAAGTCGGCTGGTCCTGGACTGAATGGGCCTGTCACAAGAACTCAATCTGGTACCCGCTGATTTGACTCCTTTTTGTGCACTACATTCGAGGACCTTTTCAACTGGACCTTGTTGGAGGATCTTTTCAAATGTGTGCCTGGGCCCACAAAGCTGTATATCTCACTGATAAGCAGCCCACCACACTATGGAAGCCTGCCATATGGCTGATTCATGGGAAACCTACAACCAGTCTACAGCACATCTCAGCGGCACATAGTGCCACCCAGTGCCTCTCAGGCTTGAATCAACTGAAGAATGGGCTGCCTTGCAAAGGTATGTGTACCCATTGCAAGAAGTTGGGCAGACTGAATCTGATTGCTGCTACAAGTTGGGCAACAATAAGCAGCCTTCTACTAACCCAGAACTCCGCTCCCTCTATGTCCACTCAGCCCTCTCTACCAACAGTCACCGGGGTCACCGGCAGTCCCCACAAGGGGCTCTTCCCGGTCCTGTGGTGCTGCTGGCCACTATAAGGCTGGACATCCGGCCTGCCCAAATCATGTCCCAGCCAGCAAGTTCGTCAACTTAATTAGCACCTTATTCCCCGCAGCTGGGCAGCAGAAGATACTTCACTCCGAGAGGCTGGATACCCAGTTCATCTAGGTGGCACCTCTTAATGGCTCTAGCCTGCCTGTGGCTCTATGGTCACAGGTGACACTTTGTGCAGCCAATGTTTTGATTTCAGGGCCCACAGTGCCAGCCAGTACCATGGTTAACAAGCAAACTCGGTGGGAGATGAAATGGATCTTGGCCACACCAAAACTGTTCCACAGTCAAGCTCAGGTCACGACACCTTTGGGCATGCTACCTCACCGCCTTGGTGTAGTGAGTGGAAAAATTGGGCCAGGAGTGGATTTCCTGTTTTTCCAGGACCTCCTCTGGGAAAGCTCTTCCCCAATTCCAAAGCCACTGCGCTACCTCCTCCATGGAGGCCCTGACTGTAGGATCACCAAATCAAGGCACAGCCACTTTGACTAGAGTGCCACCAAAACCAAGAAAGAACCACCTTCCTCCCACAGAAGTGGGTAACAGAGGAAGGGTACACTGCAAAAACAATTTTAGGCCTAGTCCTCCCTGTCCACGAAAGGATGACCACCAACGAGGTCCTCCCTCTCCATGAAAGACATTTAAATGGAAGCAACTCAAGCCATCCATGAGGTATTACACCTCCAGCATCAGGCATGCCTGACCATCAGTGCTGCCAGTGCCACTCACTGAGCAGTGCCACGCTCCGTCCGTCTTGGATGTTGAGCCACCACTAGAAGAGGACCCCATGAGATCCAGATCATGAGACAGATCCTCCTCCGGGAGATCCAGGACCCATCACTGCACTAATCTTAGCAACCTGTGAGCCTCAGTAAAAACACTTCTTCCTCACCATTGGCCCCAGAAGATGAATAGCTGATGGATCAAACTGCTACACCTTCTCTGGGAGACCAGAACTGGCCTCCTGGGTGCAGAGGCTGAGACCTCTCTTGTTCCGGTTTGTGGCAGCAGCCGGAGTAGTGAGCCCTTTGTAGCCTCCTGAAGTTACCCCAGACTTTGCACCCACTAGCCCTTCTGGCCTTTCCTCAGAGTTTAGTGCCCTCATCACCTCCTAGGATTGACGTCGATGAAGAATCTTGGAGGAACCCAAGAAGAAGAAGAAGGGGTGGAGAGAGCCAAGTAGTTGCAAGAACCACGAGCTTATCCTTCACTCATGCCCTCTTGGCACTGTGCCTTTCCATCCCCTAGAGTGATCCTAGCTCCTGTTTGTGGAGTAGCCAGTGTGATCTCTGTCTTAGTAACAGCCTCGTTGACCAGATTGAGTATGCAGTACTAGTAACCTTGTCATTTAAACCTTGCAATAAGCAGCAATAACCTCGTATTAAGCATATCGTAATTATGAACCAGTAATCGTAACTTATTGCTGAATAGAGCCACTGAGCTTATAACATGCATGGCATACTACCTCAGTTGATGCAATCATTTACGCTATAAGGAAAACCTCAATATAAAGAACTCAGATTATATTTTTGTTTACTGTGGTTGCAAATTCTATTGAATGACATTGTATACTTGTAAGAATATTGTAACTTAGCTAGTTCATCGTCCTTCACGTTAGTGCTAGGGCAGTGTTCTAATAGGTTATGTCATAGAAGATACCATTGAATGTACCCTTTGGCTAGGTCTAAATATCACAATCGTCAGAGGAAGCATGTGAATATCCATAAGCACCTTTAAGTAGTGTTAGGAGTCTGCAGAAGTAAGTGATTAAATCTCATATCCCATTCTAGAGTCAGGTAGATCCTTAGATAGTTGCATTGCAAGGAACATATCTGTTCAGGGGAAAAGAGTAAAGTAGTCAAGGAGAACAGCTTGTAGTAGAGACCTTCACGTCGAAAGGGAGTGATTCTTTTTACACCAGGAGCTATTATAAATATTACCATTTAACCTCTATTCCTGATTTAGTAGAAATATAAAGAAAAGGAAGAACCAAAGCTTCCATTTTTTAAGCATTCTAGGGAGGGAAGTCAGAGGGCTGGGCGGTTTTTCCAAAAAACAACAGCTGTCAGATGGAGATATGAAGCTTAGTTTAGGGCCTATTCAATCTGGGTAGGTTTTACAAGTACCATCTTTAGTTAGATTGTATCTTAAGCTTACTTTTCTATGACCTTTGTACTGGGTGAGCTTTCATCATTTTTCAGACACTGCCATGGGCCTTAAGGGGGAGGAGTCTTTCAAGCAAGCACCCACGCATTTTGGCTCAGCTCAGGCAGTCCACAGGTATCCTTCAGAGAGAGCACAAGCACTGTGTGTCTATCACAACATCCCCCCTTTGCTCTTCCCACCCTCCTGTGGAACAGCCGGGGAAATTGCCATTTCTGCAAACCCAGGGATTCTGATGCAATTAATTGCTGCATTATCTACTCCAGCGGTAAGTCTGAAGTTGACAATTACTCCCAGTTCCTTCCTTTAGACCTCCCCCTTGTTTCATGTTTCAAGTTTCTCTCTTAAAAAGTCACTGACCAAGGAAAATCCTGGTAATAGATTTATTTTACGTGGCTAAGAATC
>NC_089752.1:87702968-87707968 GCF_040412425.1 Macrobrachium rosenbergii
TATTATCTGCCGTAATTCTCGATAGAAATTTTCATCATGGATGAGCGGGACGCTTGCGTATAGTCGTAATTTAGGTACGGTTAGTATTTAAAATTTGGATGGAAAATATTATTTAGAAATTTGTAGAGATATTTATGAAACAGTTTGGATGGAAAGCAGTTGTCAATAAAGTACTGTTGGAGGTAGAGGATTTCGTTATGGAAATTGTTCCAGTCGGATGTTATACTGAATGCCCTGTGGAAGAGGTAGATAAAGAAGCCAGTTTAAAATTATCATCCCGAATTTTGTTAAATTTAAAGTATATAAATCTTCATTGTATCAAACCCTATTTTACCATGAATTTTCACTAGAAAACTGCTGATATGGAGATCAACTATAAGAATAAAATGTTGTCAAACTAAGTGAGCTACCAACAGCCTGTTTACGAATACTGTTGATAATCTGTCTATTATTGATCGTGTTGTTTTTTCAAATTCTTGTTCAATAAATGTATAGCCGAATATGTATCAATCGTCCGACGTACTCACGAGAGAAAACTGAGAAAACTAGGTATTTCTATCCCTATTTTCCAAAACAATAGAACTGTATTTAATCTGTCTAATTATAAACTATCAAGAAGAGAGTAATTCCTACTCTCACTAGGTTTGCACTTTGGCCTTCCATGTTTTAAACCTTCATATAATCAATTTTTTGGCTCTCTAGAATCATTATTTAACTGACTACGTAATCTCCGCCTCGATACTGATGTGCCTAAATTTCGCACTCAAATACAAGGGTTAGCCCAGAAAACTTATAATAACTAACTAGAAGATGGACCCCGTTCTTCTCTAAAGGGACCTAAACATTCTCAAAGAACTTGGTAAACATGAGGAACTGACAATAACTAAACCAGATAAGGGAAAAGGTACCGTAATTCTAAATAAACTCGAATATATACAGAAAATGGAAAGTATTTTAGAAGACGAAACAAAATTTAAACAGACCGAGTGACCCTCAATATCCTGCTATTTTTAGAGTTGAAGATCATAAACCGGTTTTTAAAGTGTTTGAAAGATCAGAACATCATTAGTGAAAATACCTATGATTCTTTGTATAGTACTGGTGCTTCATATGGCGTGATGTATGGACTACCAAAAATTCACAAAGAAGGTGTACCAATGGACCCATCCTCACATCCTATGACACTCCTAATTATAAAACTAGTAAATTCCTTGGCCCACTTTTTAGCACCCCAAACCACCAACACCTATAGTTGTAAGAATTCAGATAATTTTAAAGAAAGGATTTTACCTCAGGACTCAGATTTATTTATGGTCAGTATGGATGTCGAATCACTCTTTACTAACGTACCTGTTGAAAAAACAATTGAGATTATTCTGAGCCATTTTTACCAACCCAGATACCATTTTTAACAATTTTAATATCACGGATTTTAAAAACTGCTGGAGCTTGCTGTGCTGGACACAGCTTTCGTTTTTAATGGTAAAGCCTACATTCAGGTCGATGGTATGGCGATGGGATGCCCTCTGGTCTACCTTCGCCAACATTTTCATGTGCTCCTGGAGGAGCGCATGCTGGATGAATGCCCATTGGCTTACCATCCTCTTTCTATAGTAGATATGTCGACGATACCTTTTTGCTGTTTAGAAATAAAGATCAAGCTGATAAATTTCTCGAATATGCTAACAATATGCATACAAATATTAAGTTTACGACTGAGTACGAAAATGAAAAAACAAACTTCCTTTCCTAGATGTAATGGTTTTTGGACACGATGATCATTTTAATACTACGGTTTTAGAAAGAAAACTTTTACTGGCCTGGGTTCTAATTTTTATAGTCATTGTTTTATAATTTTAAACTGAATTCTTTATCTACCCTCTTCCACAGGGCTTTCAGTATAACATCCGACTGGAACAATTTCCATAACGAAATCCTCTACCTCCAACAGTACTTTTTATTGACAATCTGCTTTCCATCCAAACTGTTTCATAAACATCTCTACAAATTTCTAAATAATATTTTCCATCCAAAATGTGAAATACCAACCATGCCTAAATTACGACTATACGCAAGCGTCTCGCTCATCCATGATGAAAATTTCTATCGAGAATTACGGCAGATAATAAACAGTTTTTTACCAGCAATTGACCTAAAGCTAATACCTTCTAATCCATTGACAATTAGGTCCTTATTCAAACACAAAGAGAGTCTTCTTCCTTTGATGACCTCGGGAGTCATTTACCTATTTAATTGCCCCAGATGTAACCTGGGGAAATATGTCGCTCCACCCGCAGGTTGTTAAAAAGAGATTGGATTCTCATCGAGGCGTGAGTTACAGAACTGGTGTTAAATTATCTAACCCAGAATTCTCTTGCATACGTGAACATGCAAAAGAAATGCAAAGCCGATATTAACTACAAAGATTTTAAAATCATAGGCCGAACTCCCAACGACCAACAACTAGCAATTTTAGAATCACTTTTTATTAAACAACTTGTCCCCAACTAAATACTCAGACCACCTCTCGTGAGTTCACGTCGAAGCTGAACCTGACCCGGACTGTCACTCCGGTCTGTGCCTTCAGCACTACTTGGTAAATAAACACTCTTCCTTTTTAACATACTGATACTTTTATGTTATAATTTTATGTTATATTATTCCGAGTCTGTTTTTTAATATATGTTTCTTTTATTATATAGCTTTGAAAATGGGACTGAACGTCTTGAAACGTCAGCAGCTAAATAAAGCACCTAGAAAGGAATAAAAGAAGTGTCCTTCTCCTCGCACTAAATTGCTGTTTTGCTGGATTGATAGAACCCACCCTCAACTTCGCTATATATATATATATATATATATATATATATATATATATATATATATATATATATATATATATATATATATATATATATATATATATATATATATATATATTAATCAAATCACGGTGATTCATATTCAATCAGTAAGCTACAAACGTCCCTTTAATATCCAATTCGCTCTACCTCGGTAATAATATATTTTCATATATGTTACCGAAGGGAAATTTTCAATTGATAATAAGTTCGTCGTCTCGTGGGCTCGAACCAGCGAAGACAAGAACTCAGGACTACGGTGGATGCATTTTAACCCACGCGGCCAGTAAGTGAAGTATAAGTAGATATCGTCTTCCCATATACAAATCGCCTGTCGAACTCATGTGTTTGTATTTGGAGACGATATTCACCCACCTCTGCCATGCTAACCACGTAGTTTTGTCGCACGCAGCTATATTATGACTTTTTTTATCACATCACCGTGATTCATATTCAATCAGTAAGCTAAAACTTCCTTTAATATCCAATTCGCTCTACCTCGGAATTAATATATTTTCATATATGTTACCGAAGGGGAATTTTTAGTTGATAATAAGCTCGTTGTCTCGTGGGTTCGAACCAGCGAAGACAAGAACTCACGACTACAGTGAACGCATTTTGACCCATGCGGCCAGCAAGTGAGGTATGAGTGGATATCGTCGTCCCATATACAAATCGCCCGTCGAACTCAGGTGTTTGTATTTGGAGACGATATTCACCCACCTTCGGTAACATATATGAAAATATATTATTTCCGAGGTAGAGCAATTGGATATTAAAGGACGTTTGTAGCTCACCTTGAATATATATATATATATATATATATATATATATATATATATATATATATATATATTATATATATATATATATATATATATATATATATATATATATATATATATATATATATATATATATATATATATATATATATATATATATAGTATATATATATACATATACATATATATATATATATATATATATATATATATATATATATATATATATATATATATATATATATATATATATATATATATATATATATATATATATATATATATATATATATATATATATATATATATATATAATTATATATATATATATATATATATATATATATATATATATATATATATATATATATATATATATATATATATATATATATATATATATATATATATATATATATATATATATATATATATATATATATATATATATATATATATATATATATATATATATATATATATATATATGATTATATATATATATATATATATATATATATATATATATATATATATATATATATATATATATATATATATATATATATATATATATATATATATATGTATATATATATATATATATATATATATATATATATATATATATATATATATATATATATATATATATATATATATATATATATATATATATATATATATATATATATATATATATATATATATATATATATATATATATATATATATATATATATATATATATATATATATATATATGTATATGTATATATATATATATATATATATATATATATATATATATATATGATTATTATCACTTTTGTACGTGATTCATTTATCAAACATTACCACAGGTGAAAAATAAGAAACGCAGGGTGTAGGTCCTGACCGGTTTCGACTTTATTCCAAGCCATTGACGAAGGACTGATACAGAGTATGAGACATCACAAATATATATACTACAAGAACAGTACTGACGAACATACACAAACTGTTAGAGACTCCACTATCCCCACTCAGGACGGTGTCGAGGTAGGAGTGGCCTTTAAAACTCATTTGGCTAAAAATCACAATAGACTCTCAGGGGACATTGCTGATAAAACAGACCATACCCCATCAGATCCACACCTGACAGGTGTCATGGAGGAGTTTGAAAACTCATTAACATTACTACCCTCGTACTGTGTTTACAAATATGATAATCCTATTTTTCCTACATCTCTACTGTCACCTTAAAGTTTAAACAATTTACAAATTTCTTTTGATATTAAAGGATCAAGTTTATACATCCCTTGACTGATATTCATATTATGGTTGCTGTAACTTTCTTTTATAAAGCTAGACTCAA
>NC_089752.1:87712968-87760468 GCF_040412425.1 Macrobrachium rosenbergii
TGTATGTATGTATGTGTGTGTGTAATTGATCATTTATTTCTTTGTTTTCCGAAGATGTGGGAGTAGCCGTTTTTTTGAGGTTGTAGCTGGATTATGTATCAAAGGTGTTATTATTTAAAATTAAGTAGTGTTCCTTGAAGTTTTATGTTTGTAGTATTTCACTGGATGTTTCAGAAGTTAGTTCTGTTTTCAACAGAGGGCGAATGAGATGTAGGGTTATGTGGTATTTATGCAGACTCTACCGGGCAAATATATAAGGATGAGTAATAAATAAGAAAGTTATTTTGTAGGGATTACTCTCATGGTCTAAAGCCTTTGTGTCCTTTACTAGTAGATCTCAGGTGAGTTCTATTTACGCCACCGTCTAATAAGTGATTGGCTAACTTCTTACAAACGAGTCTTGTCATCCTTATGACTTGGCTTTGTGTAGTCCATATTCCTCACTTGGCAAATGTTATTGTATACCAGGTTGGTCCCTAATGAGTTCGGTTGCACGGGGTCTTGTGGTGCTTTTAAGGAGGAGGTGCGATGTTTTCTTAGATTTGTATATAGGTTTCTTCATACATTAATATATTGAAACTTATTGTAGCTAGGCTGTTGATCATTGTTTTCCCGATTATTTTAGGCTGCCGGAAGACTTTCTCCACATTGATGGTTGGAAGAGTAAAGGTCCAGTCATATAGAACAATACAATTTCATTTGAAATAGAATAATAGTCCGTATGTTCTAAAGTAGAACCGAGGAGTATTTACAGGCACCTCGTGATAAGGCATCTGAGCCGCAGGTTCAAGTACAAGAATAAGGGTTAGTGTGAATGACAAACCAGGTAGGTGGTGTATGAAGCTGGGCTGAATGGATAAAATGCCTTTCTCTCTCTCTCTCTCTCTCTCTCTCTCTCTCCAATCAGCGGACATTGAACTGATCCTAAGAGAGGTCATGGGTGTTTCCAAACTCGGTCATCTGAGTGTTCATACTGTAAGTTAATTGTTGGGATTCCTGTTTTATGTTTGAGTGCTTTGAATGTTTTTTTTTTTTATACTATATCCGTCCCTGCTTTTCAAAGTTCTTGTGAGACGGATGCCATGCCTCTCCCACTAGTGCTGATGCGCCGTCCTGAAGTTGGCCGGTCAGTATCCTCGACAGACGCGGTGAGATTAAAAATAATTTAGTGTGGTACTTGTGTTAACATATTACATAATTCCTATGGAGCTCTGCTGCTCGAGGACAACCTTTTGTGGTGAGGTTATGCGATATTGTCTCTCTCTCTCTCTCTCTCTCTCTCTCTCTATATATATATATATATATATATATATATATATATATATATATATATATATATATATATATATATATATATATATACATTATTTTGTATATTATATTTTACGGCATTTGTACTGGTCTTGTTATAGCACGTACAAGACATTAATCTAACCTATCCAACTTGTTGAAGACGAGATACATTCAAATATGTTACACATTGTATACAGTTAAACTTAATATCTCTCTCTCTCTCTCTCTCTCTCTCTCTCTCTCTCTCTCTCTCTCTCTGACTAAATTTTTAGTAATGCTTGGATAATCCTGTTTGATTTATGAATGACATAACTTGGAAATAATATAAGACCATCAAATTATAAATAAGTGTGACTAAGACTAGCCAATAAATACCCCCCAAAAAAAAAAAAAAAGATAAAGGACGCAAAAACACAACAAACAAAATAAGTATGAATGACTGGAAATGAATAACCCTAATGAAAAAAAAAGTATGATGCACTGAAACATATAACACCCCCAAGGAAATATGAACGACGGAAAAGCAAAACAATTCCCAAAAAGTATGAAGAACGAAAGAACAAATATCCCCACTAAAAGAAGTATGATGGACGGAAAAGTTAATAACTAATTTCTCCCCAAAAAAATATGAAGGACGGAAAAGCAAATAACGCCCACGAAAAAAATTATGATGAACGGAAAAGCAAATGAACGACTGAAGCACAAATGCTGTAACCACCAAAAAAGTATAAAGGACGTAAAAACAAATGACCTCCACGAAAAAAAGTATGATGAACGGAAAGGTAAATAACCCCCTAAAAATAGTGTATGGCTGACGGAAACAACACCCCCAGAAAGAAATATGGACGGAAAAGCAAATAGACCCCCCCAAAGTATGAAGGACGGAAAAAATAACCCAACCAAAAAATTATGAAGGACGGAAAAAGCAAATAACCCCCAAAAAAGAATGAAAGATGGAAAAAATAACCCCCACCCAGAAAGTATGAAGGACGGAAAAAAAATAACCCGGAAAAAGTATGAAGGACCGAAAAGCAAATAACCCCTTCCAAGAAAAAGTATGAAGGACGGGAAAACAAATATCCCCTCAAAAGGAAGGACGGAAAACCAATAACCCCAAAAAGTATGATGGACGAAGATATAGACAACCCTCCTCAAAAAGTATGATGGACGTAAAGGAAATATCCCGCCTCCCCAAAAAGCTGGGCAAGATAAAACAGACCGCCCTCAAAGAAATATGAAGGACGGAAAAACAACCCCCAAAAAAGTATGGAGGAGGGAAAAACAGATATCCCCAAAAGTATGAAGGACGGAAAAACAAATAGCCCCTCCCATAAAAAGAAGCACTGGAAATCCGTAACGTAAACATGCAGCGCAAATCAGGGTTAAAAGTTCAATTCATGTGATCAAAATGCATTTAAATCTGGAATTAAATTCTCTAAATACGATTACATTGATAAATCGAAAATACAAAAATGAAAAATGAAACCCAATTGGTTTGACCTATGTTCCAATATTGTTCACTTTCAATGTCTGTGCATACCTTAGAGCTTCCAACACGCTCATAATAGTAAAAAGTTATATGTATATATATACATGTGTGTGTAATATAATTTAGACATATATATATATATATATATATATATATTATATATATATATATATATATATATATATATATATATATAAAATACATAATTTATAGATATAAATTATATATATATATATATATATATATATATATATATATATATATATATATATATATATATATATATATATATATATATATATATATACATTATTATTAAGCATACATAAAATGTGTATATGTATGTTCTTCAGTACAGACATTCTGTTTAATATCGAATCCTCTCCACCTTGGGAATAACATACCCAAAGGAATTATGTATTATAAGTGCATACGCCTTGGCCAGGACTCGAACCTATGCTTTTTGGGTTTGATACAGAAGTGAAAATGGCTTTGTTCACAAGTCTGTCAAGTGATAGGATGATAGGTCCACCGTCACTTCTTTATGGAACCAAAACGGCATAGTTTCGAATCCAGAGGAACTTTATCATATATAATTTTCTGTGTCTGTAAGATTTTGGAAAGGCAGAGTGATTTCGACATTTAGTGTTATTTGTGGCATAATGTTTTAGAGCGTAGTGAAAAGAACAGTTAAAGATCGTATATTTCAGAAATCAGAGGCAATTAATAAATGATTACCTTCTTGTCATGTCTCTATGAGTAATATCTTGGACGTAAGTTTGGTCTGGTTAAAATGTGCAACATTTAATACCCTTGCCTATTATTTTGATGGTATTTCATATCTCGATAACTAAAACGCAAAACAAAAATACTATGTTGTCTTAAGAGACTCCTCACAAAATATTCAGTGTTAGAATGCAATAGTTTTTGATATTTTTTATTTTAGGTAAATACTTTATAAATGTATTTTTAATACTTTTTAAAAGATTTTCTTTCTTTTGATACAAAATTTTCTAAGATTTCGGAGGGTAACTTGACAAAAGCGCACATAACGAATTGAATTTCATCGTTTGCAAAGCACCGAAGGCCACAAGGTCGCTGATTTTTTATTTATTGCTCCAAGAACGTTTGCGTGTACATAGTGCAAAGGCACGAACACCATTATACATTTTTTAAATACTAAAAGTGGTTTAGCATAGCAGTCTTACCGTAACACCGATTAGGCAGTGAAGGCTGTATGGGTAATTGCTTTTAAGTAGTAAGAAAAGTACTTTTCAACTGGTTCAATTCATCAGTTACAAACACCTAAATATTTGACTCTAGTCAAACAGCCAGATGCAGACATATGATAGCCCAGGTGCTGTAAACTTGAAAATAGATTTTCATTTCACCAGCTAAAAACATACGCTTATTGATGTGCGTTGTGCATTGTATCCCTTGTAGGCGTTTAATGGTGATGATGACTTTTCTTGGTTGTGTTTCTGTGTCATTTTAAATTTGGCTCTTCTGCAAGAAACCCCATCAGTATAAATTCTAAGATAAAGAACATTAATTTGCACTATAAATCCCTTGAAATACCATAGCTTAGCCTGAAAGTAATTACAAAATCTCGACGCAAGTTCGTCGTATTTCCCAACCACGAAATAAGTATGCACACGAGTTGTAAAACTCGCTGATCATTTCCTTCACAGATTCCGCCCTGCTACTGATAATTACGTCATTAAGGATTAATAACTACCTGTCTGTTTATCAGCCTTTTCAAATATACCAAAGGTCATTCTGGCAATTTACAGTATATATTTTCTATAAAACATTGTTCCAGTTGACGGAGATTATTAGATACCACGAAGTGCACATTAAAAGGAAATGTTATATACTTTATTAGAATTTTCCCTGTAGATTTTTCAAATAGCATACTCTTCGAGGACAAGCACTGAATTGTGGCAAAAATAGACGAGTAAAATACATAAAACGGAAAAATCTATGAAGCTCAACTTCGTTTCTTCGAGAAGTTTAAATTGTGGCGCAATGCGTTCAAGTTTCATCGGGTTGAAAATACTGTCAAACTATAAAAAGAATCAACAGAAAAGTTGTCTTTACATGTTCCGAAGTTTGTTGCACAGGCCAATTAGTTAATCACATTTTGTTAGCGATGGAATATTTTTCAAGAATTGGCTTAAACAGGAACTACAGGTGGTAATGTCGAAAAAGGCAGAAGAAACTAATCGTAAAATACATCATTGTTGCTGTGAAGTAATGCTTTTCTTACGCAAAATATATAAGTTCCAATACAAGTTCTTACTTGATGATTGAGGTTAATTATTACTTCGTTTACAAAATCCCTCACGTATTGAGTCTTATCAGGAAGATTTTGATTATGGAGTACAGCTGTACACTCATTCACCTCCCGTAGGTCTCATTCCATTCAAAGGTTGAACATTGAATGCACACATTAAACACTTTTCCCTAATTTGGGGGTGGTTCTGCAGAGTTCTACAGAAAAAAAGACACAATGGTCGCTATAGAATTCATACCTAAATTGCTGAATCGAGATGAATAAAAAAAAAGAGTTATTAACAGTAATGGTTCGTGTACTTGCACAGAAGGGTTATCAGCTGTACGTTGATCCTCCTGCTCGTTGTCCCATTCACCTCTTGTCTGCTGAACACACTTACGCATTAAAGCACTTCCTTTCCAATAATGTATTGGCATTCCTTCCTTTCCAATACCTCGTTCACATTATTTGTGTCTGACTCGTTGTAGGTCATCCCCACTCGTCTTTCTTACAATTGAATTTTGAGACGTCCCACAACATAAATGTGCTCTCGTTAAGTTTTGTTCTGCTCTATGCACAGATATACAATGTTTATGCTTGTTGAACATTTTTTCAGCGAATTCCGGTTTCCTGTGTTTATTTTAGTATATGTTTTCCTATTTATTTTCAGGTTTTCGAATTTTACCTCTCCTTTCGTCGTTAACAATTATTGCGGCCTTTACCGCGGCGAACAAATGAATGAAAAACAGCAGTCGCTGCAATTGATAGATATGGTATCTAAGAAAATTGCTACAGAAGTAGTTCAAGAGCAAATTGATAAACATATGAAGAGCATCTCAAAGTTCAGATAGGACGTCACTCATTACATGATATCTGCCATAGATAATTTGGGAGTGCTGCTGGTGTGAGGTACCTATCGAAGTACTTCGACATTTGCTAGGTAAAAATATTATTGTCAGATTTCCCATGACTCATAAGGAGCGCTCTTACAACATCTTTTCTTAGCTTATTATTGTCATAGGCTTATGCATTTGATGAAAACGGCCCAACTGCAATTTTTTTTTCTTGTTTAATTTATTTATTAATTTATTTCGAAATCAATAATACATCTTGCGTTCCCTTTACGTCACATCCTGGTCCTTACTCCTGAGAAACTTCTTGAGCCAGGAACAACCGCTGTAGTTAAATTCACTTTCAAGACTACGTCAATTCAAGGGAAATTTGCCTTTGCTATTGGGAATAGAACAAATGAAATGTAATTGGAGAGTAGAAACAAACTTAGACAACAATGATGGGGAATTTCGAGCTTTAACGACTTGATTTAGGCTTTCAGAAAGTTTGGAGTTGATGGAAGAACAGGATTTTTAATTGATTGGGTTTAAAATAATTAACTGGGACGTGAGTGGTGGAGAAACGAAGTGCACATCATCTACCATAGGTAGAGTAAGAGAAAGGACTAGGCAAGATTGAGGCATTTACCTGAAATTTAATTGCTTTGTCATATATATATATATATATATATATATATATATATATATATATATATATATATATATATATATATATAATATATATATATATATATATATATATATATATATATATATACATATACATATACCTAAGTGTGTATATGTATACACACATACATACATACATACATACACACACATACATCCGTAGCTTCAACATTTGAGTAGGTTGTGTTTACTATATTTAATAATTTCCTAGTATGACTATGTGTGATACATCTGACTCGACATATTCCAGTACACTTCACGGCAAGCTAAGAAAAAATTTGTTAACTCCACAACATACCACGTAATATCCTTTCACTTAGTAAACAGGAAGCTGATGGCAACGCTGCCTCTTGAACAAAGTTGCTGAACACGGAAACACGTGTCAAAAAGCAGGATTACCAAATGAGAAACTAATATTAATTAAGTAGCAATATTGTGCAGTTGCCAGATGTCATCCTTATCTTGCTGGGAACTGGAATACGTGAAGCCAATTACACATGCATATTTTCGGTATTCATCATATCATTATTCACTGTTCTTGAACAGCAAGCGCCTTAATAACCACTATTTATGAGCTGGCACATAAGGTGGTACAATTATTTTGGGCCAGGAAACTTAATTGAATCAAGACCATTTTTATTTTCTTGTCTATTTTTCCAATGGCATTTACAGAATATAATGAATTCTGTAATGGAGTTTTCAAGTTCATAGAATACTAATCATTAATTTGTTTGCTTTTATTGTTATAGCAGTGTAGTAAAACCAATGGCTGCAGATTTGGCCCTTCCCAGCTTACTGCCACCTGTCAGCTATACCATATTTCTCGGCAAGGATCAGCAAAAAATGGGTTTTTCGTAATGAAATTCTTTGGTATCATCCAGATGTTCCGATATTTCACTGCCATCATTCTCGGGACTTATGATTAAACTTCAAGAACTTTTAACCAAAGACAGTCAAAGACTAATGATCGACCCTAGTGGGTTTTTGTTAGAAAGTGTCATTATCTATTTTTTTTATATTTTATCATCGTGCTAGGGGCATTTCACTGCATTTGTTTTTGCTCACCGTACCTCCAACGCTTCGTCGTGGGTGATAGTTATTATAAGGTATATTTTGAGCCTAGGGCTTTCAGACCAGCCTTTATGTAGCCGGTTACTGAAGAAACTTGTTGCCACAGTTTTTTACCTTGTTATTTTACTGTTATTCTTTTGGTTGTTAGGGCGGTTATGGGAAGGGGAAGGGGTTAGAGTTGGATTTGCTGCATATTCTTATCAACCGATTTTCCGAACCATTGTTTCTTTTTAGAGCACCCCAGATGTATATTCGAAAGGTTTTGGCCACACGGCATGTAGCAAATTTTGTTTTGTTTTTTTAATTTTTTCAAACAACAAAAAGGTAATGAAAGGCCTTTGTATTGCGAAGTGATGTAGTTTGGGGTAAGAACTGAGGCAATTGACCAATACATTCACATGGAGTATAGTGATACATGAGCAACATAATCAGTACAAATTTTCCTTTCAGAATTATTATAATCTATGGCGAAAGCTCTTGCAGCCAGCTCAGTCCTCACTGTCAAACATAAAAGCAGGGCAAGCTCACAAAAATTCTTTGTATAGGTTTTGTCATGACAGGAGTCAGTTTCATCCTTCAGTAATCATAATAAATCATTCAAAACCAAGAATCTTTTCTCTCTCTCTCTCTCTCTCTCTCTCTCTCTCTCTCTCTTCCACGAGTGTCTGTGCGATCGACCTCGTGTTATCTCCATGCATTTTCCAGGCATCATTATCGAGCGGTGGGTTCCTGGCCGCAAACAATTTTCCAGGAGTCGCTACTGAGATGAAGGATTTGAGTCATTGTTTGAGGTGAGAGACGGGCCCAGAAGAGGGGAAAACATGACCTGGCGTTGAAAGAGGAAGGACAAGATAGGTAGAGGCCAGAAGATGAAGAATAACGGGAAAAGGCTTTAAAAGTATAAGTTAACAAGTAAAAATGTTTTGCGTTTGAAGAGGGATGAAGGGGAAATAGATCTGTGCCCCGAAAAAGAGTTAGGGGAAGGTGGGTAAAAGGAAAAAAAAATTGTATTTGTCACAATAGAAAGCGGGAGGAAAGGGGAGCGAGACTACGCAAGAGAGGGAGAACTGCTCTGTGAAGGAATGAAAGGTAAAATGAATGGAGTCTGAAATAGATTTGATTAACAGGATCAGAAATTAGATAGAATTTAATAGTAAAAATAGAGGGATCTGACCCTGACAAGTATTAGGAGTGAAGGAGTAAGTAGTTAGACTGGGGTCCACGACATGGAAGTAAGAAGGGGAGTGAAAAACTTGACTCGGGAAGAATTAAAGGAAAGTAAGTAATAATGGTGTTGGGAAGAATAAGAGTTTATTTACACATTGTACTAAACTGGCTTGATAATATAAAAGGTCAACAAATTCTGGAGAAAATTTTGTGTTTAATAGAGCCAAGGGTATTAGAATTGCTGTAGAATGAGTAATATGAGTTGGGAGAAGGATATGGCGGTAATAACGAAACTTAACGTTGGAAAGAGTATGAAATAAACTTAGCGATGAGGTCATTGCTCAAAGAATAGAAGGTGGTCCCATGATGGTTACTTGATGCTAGAAATAATAAAATAGAAAGTGCTTTGGTTTTCAGTTAGGAAATAAGTAATCTGATACGTGAAAGGCGGTTGGAAGTGTAGGAAGTAAGACAACAAAATTAAATGATGTTCAAGAAATATGTAGAGAAGGAATAAGAATGAAACAAGAACGATGAATGGGAGAATTTAACTGACTTGTCACTGGAAGATAAGAGAAACGAAATGTGATGCATTTGTCAGAAAACGACTTTGTGGTTTAATAGTAGAATCTGGTTTTGGTCGAAAAGGGGTCATTTTTTGAGACTGGCTTAAGGAGGAAAAGCTGAATTATTTTTGGAGATAAAGGAAAGAACACGTCGTCAGAAATACCAAGGGAATAGGAAGGAAAGGAACCCATTAAGCCGGAGACAGGAAACTAGATGTGTCCGGCAGGAAGTGGGCTAAAAAATTATTTTAATATAGTAAATGGGTTTAAAAGCATTGGACATAGGATTTGACGTTGAAATAGGACTTGAGAGGAATTACGTGCAAGTATGAAAGCGTACGGATTTTAGTTGTTCTTATGGAGGGAGAGAAGAAATGGGAAGTAGATGTTACGAAAAGAAAAAAAGAGGGTTACCATTGATTTTGAAAAATATGTTTAATGAAAGCTGTTTTTATATTGTTTAATGGTTTTCAGGTAAAAAGTTTGGAAATAGTATTTAAAATATTTGAGACATGTAAAAACAGTTGGAACTGATATCATCTTATCCATTTAAACCCGAATAACTTTTTATATAGAAGGTCTGTATTCTGGTTAGTTGAATTTTTTATTCACTTCGCTTGTATGAATAAAAGCTACCAGACCCATGGGCAACCATTTATATGCTTCAGTGAAGCATTGTTTATCCATATTTTTGCACACACACACACACACACATAATGAATGTACATATACGTACTCTGTTATTATGTAAGACATTTATATGAAGTATATACGTACTTCATATAAATGTACATACATACATACACAGTGAATATATGATTAGGTTGTCTGTGTGCATGTGGAGTTTAGATGTGTATGCTTTAAGCTTTGAGTCGGCTTTGAGGCTCCCACGAACCCGACGAGGCATAACTTAACTTGAATTCTATAGGAATTTCCAAGAAAACTGGAATTTATGTAACTAGAAGAAAGTTTTATAAATGAGAGCTAACTAAGTTGTATTATTTGTTAGAAACACGTGAAAGGAAAGATTGAACTGAATTTGGTAGGGACAGTGAATAAATTTCTATAATAAGGAGTGATAGTCGAAGTCGAGGAAGAACGATGTAGTGGTGTTGGGCCCATTATTTCGACAGATACCTGGTTAGACGACCTTCTCAGACGTTCCAATCTGCTGTGATCCGATTGATATGAAATGTCAATAACGTTAGGTGTAGAAAATTTTAAAAACTGGAAGGACAAAATCAAGCTTGATTCATATCAGAAAGTAAAATAAGAAAAATAATTAGGATGTCTGAAATAATGATCGCTTAGAATTTTCTTTATTCGAATCATGATTCCCATACCCGGTAATTACGTTTTTACAATCTTTTCATATGTGTGAAAACGCACCAGCATTCAATACAATATCGAACTAAGTACGGCTTTGCTATGATTAACGTACTACTATTTTTATTTCTGAACCTGATATTTTTTTCCCCTCACATTTTCCCTCCCATAATTTTGTACATATTTTTCTCATGCAGTTATCCTCTACTCTTTATTCTAAATTGTCGAAAGTTCCTTTTACAGGTGAATAAATGGAAGGTTTACATTGGAGCTACTTCCTTTAAAGGGAAACAGAGCTTAAAAGGAAAAAGATTTCTTTGTGTAATTCATAACTACACCAGCAGTAGTAGCAGCGACAAATACTCGCCAGGAGCAACGTTCTGGAGCTGTAGATCCCTCATAGGTCAGATTGGGAAACTAAAAGATAACGAAATTGTCATCAATTACTTGCCGCTCGAGATAAATGAGAAGACGATTTCTCCTCTCCCCCTTGACGGTAAATGATTTACCAGGATTAGGAGCACGAAAGATCCTTTACTTCTCTCTCTCTCTCTCTCTCTCTCTCTCTCTCTCTCTCTCTCAACGATCTTTGAACCGGGTGAAGAAAGGATTGATATGGGCAGGTTTTCTTTAGATCTCGCGTGCCTCTATTGACCTTAACAGTGAATTCTGCATTAGGTTATTTGTCAACAGTTGTGGGTGGCAGTTTGGGTTTTGGGGAAGAGAGAGAGAGAGAGAGAGAGAGATAGAGAGAGAGAGATATTTACGAGTGATCAGTGCCCCAATAAAATATATACCATCATGTAACTAATCTCTCTCTCTCTCTCTCTCTCTCTCTCTCTCAATGTTTTTTCAGGGTTTTTTTTTCTGTTCAAAGTTTTAACATGCCGTACCCTTTTTCTTTATCCATCTCGATCCCGGTTTGTTTGCTTCAAAAGTCAATACCAATCTGTTTGATTGTTATCTTTAATTGACTTTTCCCCGTTGCTGTTTGTTTTACCGGTAACGGTTGAATGCCGGGATTTTTGTGCCTCTGTGTGGCACCCTTCCATTTGCCTTCCTACAAGTTAAAGTAGGAATGCACGCTTAAAGTTCTTCTTGTCCCTTCCTAGTTTCAGATTTAGTGATTTATTCCTATATTTATTCAATAATATACTGTATTATTATATTTCTTATGAGAGAGTATATATATATATATGCATATACACTACGTATATAAATATATATTGTTTGTGTGTCTGCATATATATACATTTGTGTGTGCGTGTATGTATGTATGTATGTTGGCATACATACATACGTACACAATATATATATATGTATATATATATATATATATATATATATATATATATATATTTGTGTATATTAATGTGTAATATATATATATATATATATATATATATATATATATATATATATATATATGTATATATATATATATATATATATATATATATATATATATATATATATATATGTACATTACATATAGGTATATATAATGTATGTATACCTATATATATACACACATACACGTACAAAAACTATACATACACATAAACATACAAACAGAGTATGACTCTAATGCAGAAAACTTCGCAGGTAGTTCATCCAAGATTCAGAAGTTAAAAGTATGGATGTGACAGTTATCATTGTCTTGTTGATTTTCGGGAGATACCGTGCTAAAGAAAAAGGCCTAACATTGAAGAAAAAATATTTAGTTGTTTTAGCTTAGTCATCATTGTTATCAGTTCATACTACAGTGTTTCCTTTTTTTTTTATCAATAGTTTTCATATCGACGCTTTCACTGGCAGGTAATCTGAGTGGTATTATCTAATTGTCAAGAATGGCTTATTTTAGTGGTAGGTGGAGGTTTCCATAATAAAGATCTCTATTTTCCTAATTTTCTTCGATTGGTTCTCCGTCCATTTATCAAATAGCCCTCTAAAGATGTCAGCACCAGAGATGATTGTATTTTTCTTTTATGTTTGGCTGCTAAAACTACTGGAGAGGAGCTTGCCGTATTTCATTTATGCTCTATTTTGATGTTAATGTAATTGTAATTACAAAAATATATATACATAAATCAATTCTCCTTTCTCTCTCTCTCTCTCTCTCTCTCCTTCTAAAATATGTTTATATATATATATATATAATATGCATATATATATATATATATATATATATATATATATATATATATATATATATATATATGACAAGAAGTCAAAAACAACTTAAATACTTTTTCTTCAACGTTAGGCCTTTTCTTGAGCACGATATTTCCCTGAAATCAACAAGACAATGATAACTGTCACATCCGCTACTTGTAACTGTTTGTATGTTTTGAGGTGTATGTATATATATGTGTTTGTATGTATATATATATATATATATATATATATATATATATATATATATATATGCATACATACTGTACATACAATTACACACACACTTGCATACAAACAAACATATATCAACTTTACAGTTTATGATTTTTAATCTTTCAAGCTGACGAAATGACTGTCTTCGGTTTGTTATCGAAAGAGTACAATAATTTGAAGTTTTTGGGTGGTTTTATTTGGGAGTATATAGCCATTTAGCTTCTATTTTCAAGACTTGAACACAAAAGGTAATATATAGGGTCTTTATACAAAAAATATACAGTGTATGATAAGGCGTTGACCAGTCAAAGGTGAGGACAAGGGATTCAGTCGTCGCGATGATGTTCTCTAGAGGTGTTCGATGGTTTAGGAGACAAATTAAAGTAGGTAAAATACGATGGTTTAGGAGACAAATTAAAGTAGGCAAAATACGATGGTTTAGGAGACAAATTAAAGTAGGTAAAATAAATAAATCTTCGCTTAGTAATTTGGTGTGGAGGGAGGGGTGTTCCTTGATGAAAATCGTCTTTAGGAAGGATAGGCGTCTTCGGTTTCTCTCATTATCAAGTATTTATGTACTTGCGGTTAGTAGCTCCTTAGAGAGAGAGAGAGAGAGAGAGAGAGAGAGAGAGGAGAGAGAGAGAGAGAGCCATGTTTATTACGGTAGTTCCTCTTAATTGAACCATTCAAAGATGGCTTGGTTAACAACCTTGTTAGTCGAGTCCTGGTGATCATCTGTGTTGCATGGTGTGACCGTGACCCACATTCCTCACTTGGGCAGGGTGGATCTTAGGCGCTCGGCTGGTTTTAGAGACTAATTGAGATATATTAAAGTATGCTAACACTTCAGTGTATCATATTCCTCAAATAAATGGATCCTTATTCTCAGCTACAAACCGAACATCATAAAAACTGTGTATATTACGGACACATATGCATGTATGTGTACATATACACATACAGTTATGTATATATATATATATATATATATATATATATATATATATATATATATATATATATATATATATATATATATATATATATATGTATATATGCATGTATGTATGTATGTATGTATATGTATGGTAACATCCTGTATCTTACTGGGTAGCTGTATGGGGTTTATCCTTTTTAGTTGTCTGCAAAAGAAAAATTTTTCTGTCCTCCCTGAGATCTTAAAAACTACTAAGGTTAGAGGGCTGCAAATTGGTATGTTGATCATCCACCCTCCAGTCATCAAACATACCAAATTGCAGCCGTCTAGCCTCAGTAGTTTTATTTTATTTAAGGTTAAAGTTAGCCATGATCGTGCGTCTGGCACCGCTATAGGTGCCAACAACACAGGCCATCACCGGGCCGTGGCTGAAAGTTTCATGGACCGCGGCTGAGCGTTTCATGGGCCGTGACTGAGAGTTTCATACAGCTTTATACACTACAGAAAACTCGATTGCGCCGAAGAAACTTTGGTGTATTTTTTACTTATGTTAACCTTATCTTAAGCTTTACATTTAAAATCCCTTACTAAATCGTTTTATTATTAGCGACCATCACGTTTATGATTCCAGATACTTCTAAATATAACAAACCAGTCTGTGAAGGACATACAGTAGATAAAATAGTGTTGAAACTATTCGTTGGTATTCAAAGCCTTCAAAAGCTGTGAAGTTCAGAGTAGTTAGGATTAGCGGCCTTGTTTATTTTGGGAAATATTCGTGATAGTTTTCCAAAGTAATTGGTGTACATATTCTGGTTATTCTGTGCAAGTATATATATATATATATATATATATATATATATATATATATATATATATATATATATATATATATAATCGATAGTTGGAGAATGTATGTGTATATATCTATACACATATCTATACAATATATGTATATATATATATGTATATATATAGATAAGTATATATATAGATATGTATATATATATATGTATATATATTGAGTAAAGAAGAAATATGAATGAACACTAATGAGATCATCAGTTGTATAGCATTCAATATGAAATTCCTGACTGAATTCCCGATATTGGGATTAATGATTAAAGTGAGATTATCTAAGAACCTCAGCTTAATTCTAGATAACACTGGAGTTTCTACTTTTGATATTTTTTAGTATTTGTTATGTCCATCGTGCTACTGATTCCTTTCACATTTGTAACTCTTTCTGTTACTTTAATCTGCTTTCATTCTTCAACTTGTATGTTTTCAAGAGCAAATTTGATAATTTACTTGTCAAGTAAAAAAATCTCTAGTTTTTGGACAGCTGACTAATATGTTTTGAGCTATAGCGCGAAAACCATAATAGTGAGGTAATTTAAATACTGAATAGAAACAAGCGCTGCATTTACAGAAAGCCGGCACTCATTATAATTCCTAATTTCTCCGCCTCTGGCTATTCATGCTTTTTACTAAGAGGAAATTTGATATCCTGATCTCATTTCCAGCTTAACGAAAAATTTCTTGCACTGTGCCACCAAGCTTTCCAACAACAACTGCTGGACTGATTTTCTTCCTCTCTTCCATCCTGAGATTTAAATCTCGCTATCTGATTGAAAAGTGTACAATCTTCAGCTATCGTTTTCCATGCTGTTTTTCTCTTATTTAAAGACTACTAAACTTTCTGGCCTACCTTTGTACAATCCTCCACGATATTCTGTATTGCAAGGTCGGTTAGGCTCTAGCGCTTTTAAAAATCATATACCACCCCAAGGTACATGATCCTCAAGGATTATGCAAGCAGAGTGGCTTCTTTTTTTCTTTTTTGCTTTATTTATTCGTTTACTTATCCTTCCCCTTGGAAACATCCCAGCTCTTAAGAAGGGTGACTGCTCTAATCATTCCAACTCCCGTTTCTATTGTCGCAACTTATACTGGTATAAAGTACTAAAAATTCCAACTCTCACTCTATTAAACGCAATGAATTCAACTTATTTTTCTGATTATCAGTATGGCTTCCACAAAGGGAGATCTATTGCTGACCTTATTTTCCTCACGGATGTCTGGACATCTAGTGGGCGATCGGAGAATCATTTGTAATCATCAGTGCTTCATCTCTAAGGCACTTGATACTTATGGCTTCCATTCCTTCTTTCAGTAACTTTATTTAAAAATTCTGTTCAATTGCTGTATAGTTGTTGTTTATGGCGTTGTATCTGCACCTTTCCCAGTCTTAAGTGGTGCTTCTCAGGGTTCTTTCCTGTCCCCTACTTTATTCCTCCTTATTGATGAACTTTTCCAGTTTACCTCTTCTCCTAAACATGCTTTTGTTGATGATCCAACACTCCTTATTCTTGTTCTTACGCCTTTCAGCTTTTGTTTTGATAGTTAAAGTCAGTTTCGATTACCTTACCCTCATGCGTTAACTCATCTTACGAGCTAATCTGGATGGGGATCACGTCATATTGTCAGATTTATGAGCCCAAGATACAGAGGCTTCCTGTTTCAGTTTTGTCTTCCATCCAGGTATTTTTTTTCTTCAGAATATTTAGTTGGATTTACTTGTTTTGGATACCCTAAAATTTCGTTCTCATCTCAGTGACATTGAACTTCTTCAACCCTATTAAGAATATTGATTTCCTATATGTGGTGCCGCTTCCTTTGTCTCCCTTCTGGACATAACTTTTTAAATTGAGTTCAGATGCAGCAAATGATATTGTAATGGGAAGTCGTGCAGCTCTGTTGACATATGATCGTTTTGTTAATGGTTCTATTTTTATCTAATTTCTCGATTCTGTTACCCTCTTTTTCCTACAGGTACTTCTTCAATCATTGTTTTTCGAAGCTCAAGAGAAGAAATCCTCTTCTGGGGCGGCATATAACACCTGCCCCATACTTTGCACCCTGGAAGTTTGCATTCCTGATAATCCACGGTTCAGTGACTGTTTCTTTCCCTCTCTTACCAAGCTCACAATTTCTCCTCCTGTTTGCTGTTTCCCTGACTCTTGTAATCTCTTTTCTTTTAAGAGGCACGAGTATCACTTGCTCCATGATTAAGCCTTTTATTTCTTTTTTTCTCCTCCGCTTTTTACTTTTTCTGGGCCTTGGCTAGGAAAGGACATGAGGTTGCATGCCCTTTTTGTCCCTGCTTTTTAAAAGACATTAGCGAATTACAAAAAATCTTGAGATATCAGGGGATTACGTAATTCAACATGAATAACTCAAACACACCAGTCTGAGAACGAAACGCCCACGACTAGATTCAAAGGAAATCCATTTCGTACTATTCTCGGTACAGGTAATTTGTGTTGTTTTGCCAGACGAGTTTATTTTTATTTTGTTTACTTTTACTAGAAGGGTTGCTCGCCTTCAAAGGGAAAAGCTGTAAGCTGTTGGAGTCCCTTTTTTTTTATTCTTATTTTAGTGTAAGTATAAATAGGAGTTATTTACAAAAGCATGAACAGTTTTTTTTTAAATATTGTTCTTTTTACTACTATTCTGCTTTTCATGATTTGGGTTTTGTGCGTGAAGGAACTTTGCTCACGTTATATATATTTATATATATAATATATGTAACACATACACACATATATACAGTATATATATATAAATTATATATATATATATACATATATATATATATATATATATATATATATATATATATATATATGTGTGTGTGTAGATATATGAGTGTGCATGTGTGTGTATAGACAAAGCATTCAAAATAACACACTTGCAGGATTTTATGATGGGAAACAAAATGATTTGTGAGTGTAAAATTGATTGATTGGCCATGAAAATTGGAATAAAGATGAAGGTATACCATTAGGTCTGTGTTTCGTTGATGTGTTTACATGAGAAATGAGTCATCAGTTACATTGCGTTCCGATATGTCTTATTGGGCATCAGGAAAAGGGAATTTAAATCTAACGAAATGATTACCTCTTGAAATATGACATCGTGCTAGATAGGTAGACCTTATTAGTCAATTCTTATAGATTTGTATACTGTTCATAGTTACAAATTTTGCAATAATGAAACTGACCGTCGTAATGGTAATGTTGGATGTGACGTTTGTATTTGTGTCCCTTTGTTTTTGCTTATGTTTGCGTTCCTAATTTTATTAGGCGATGAGGTTCTTTAATTATATGTGACTTACATCTGTCCTTATAATACGTGTTATACATGATGTGTCATTTCGTCAGTTTATGTAGGCCGTATCCAGAGCAACATGATTCCATGGGTGCGCCTATCGCTTACATATCACAAACAGGTTGTGGACTAGTCACAGACCGTCAGTGGAGAACGAATCTTTGGCAAATGCTTGTTGATCGCGTGAAACATTGCTTAGGACTGGCAATTAATAGTTAACTTGTATACACCCTGTTTGTAATGGGTGTGCGCGGTAATTTAATGACGTGTGTTTATGACATTTTACTGCGTTGTGGACGCACCCTAAAAATAACAGCGCCATTGTAAGCGAATGTTCAGGCGAAATATTAGTATAACACAGATTCATTTTGCTCATGTTGATAGGCTCGTCGGTCAACACATAACTTGGGAGAGAGAGAGAGAGAGAGAGAGAGAGAGAGAAAGAGAGAGAGAGAGAGAGAGACCTTTGACCTGTTTCCCAACCCGTAATAGGTGACACTATTGAAGCATTATGAAGTCATATGCGTGTTCCTGGAAGTGAACTACAGTACGTTAATATCAAGAGTGGCTGGAATAAAGAGCATCAGTTTTTGCAGAGTGGTATTTGTTAAAGTCGGATTGATTGTCACTGTCACTTAGTTTTTTCATCTTTTGCATGCATGCACTCCGTGTGTCTTTCTACTTGTTTATGGTAGAACAAAACTTCTGGTTTTTAGAAGCTTTCTTGGTAAGCCAATCTGTAGCAGTAAGTTTAATGTTGGGGTTTTGGGAGTTACGGGAACTGTTGATATGAGATATTTGTATGCGCCCTTTTCTTCTAAATACAATCAGCTATTAGATTTTGCTCTCTCACATCATTATGATTTTTATATAATAATTTCTTGTACATTCCTTCAGTTGACTAGGATTGCTTCGTTTTGATGGTTCCATATCCGCATTACTAATTTTTTTATATTTTGTGACAGTTTAATTTCTCTCCCTTTAAATCCATCTAAGCTCTTTTATGACTTTGTTTTATCAAACTTGCTGTTTGATTTACTTCAATGATTAGATTTGCACATGTCAATTAATGTTTAATACATTTTCTGATGTAATATTTGTATAATGGAAAGAATTAGTTGCTGTCTATGTGGTGTTGTCGACATTCCTCCTTTATTCCGAGCAACTTTACTTATGAAGTAGGACCTGTAGTCTCTAGTTTTATTATTTTAACATTAACACAGGTATATACACGAGCGCTGAAACCTTTACCACGCACCATTAGCCATTATTTCAAACTTTTACACCCTTTATCAAATGTCCTCCATCTAATGTTCTGAGAACTACAGATAACCAACGAATTTTCAAATGTAAGCCCTTAGTTGTCATTCTTCGCAGCATATTTCACCATTGTATTGCTTTAGTATTTTTCCACGTCTGTATTTTCGTTGAATTTGACGCCGAAGCATCTGCTTAGCCGTTGTTTCAATTAGTGTTCCACTTGTTCGCTAAAGCTACTTTTTAACATTCCACAGCAGGGCCTTTCTTGAGATGCCCACTCTTACAACTTGAATTATCTTTTTACTTTGCATTACTTTGCGGCCTTCCTCCGAAGGTCTTTGTTTGGCTGAATCTTGCCCAGATTTGCGAAACTGGTAAATTTATATACTTGCAAGATACACCTCATCTGTCTGGAACTCGCAATTTGAAAAAACGTGGAGAGATCTTACTTAAAACACAGCAATTTTTCTTCAGAGAGTTTAAAGTTGTATTTTGGATGACGGAGATGAATTATCTCGTAGGAGGTTTCCCGTCTTGTTTTGATCTCTGATTAATTGAATGAAACGTCTTTTATATTCATTTTTATTTTATAAGTCTGTAAAGTCTAGTGTTCTTCAAGTCTTCATTTAGGTTCTATTGCCTAAGGTTCTTTTTATTTATTTGTGTAAGAACTCTCTCCTGGGACTGTGGAACAATTGTTCCAAAATGAGTTCTGTTACTTCCGTTATAGGCTTTTATTTCATATTTAATTCCTCTCATGTGCCGAAACTTGAACTTCTCTTTATGTTCATATGTAGGCTGAAGATTATTTCTGCATCATTCAAGGTGATGTCATGAATATTGGTCATTTAACGATGTTAGATAAGTCTTCATGTCACTTTAGTTACTTTTATCTAATGGGATCGTGTTTGTTATTTTCTTCCGGACCGAAAAGGAGGTTAAGCCGTTTCATCACCTGGTTCCGTTATCATTCTATAAGAAAAAATATTGAAGAAAAAATTGCAATATTGTTCGCCATGGATACGCCCTTGAATGACCCGTTGATTGGGGATATCGTAGGCTCATTTCATGTAAATTGATTCTCCGGGAAATGGGTCCAGCGAGTTAACTAGATCATCGATGTCGAAAGGCAATATAGTCAAGAACACTAAGCGTCTCCTGATTACGAAATCAGTTGCATTACGAGAAAGAGTTGTAAATTACATTTCAGTTCATGCTTTCAACATTACGGTTTTAATGAGTATTTGATATATTCAAGAAAATGTATGTAAGGAACATTTTGGTTGATAATGTCTTTATTATACATATGTATGTATGTATATATGTATATGTATATATATATATATATATATATATATATATATATATATATATGTATATGTATATATATATATATATATATATATATATATATATAATATTATTATCATCATTCTTTCAGTTTACATATTCTCATTTCCTCACCCACTTATTCCACATTCATTATATATATATATATATATATATATATATATATATATATATATTTATATATATATATATATATATATATATATCTGGGCATGTTTTTCCGTCTTTCTTAGGAACTGCAAGCAAAGGAAAATTAAACGGAGAATTGGACAACCTGATAATGCCTTCCGACTCCCACCTCTGAACTTCTTTTTCTACTTCTTCTCTGATCTTAAAAGGAATTCGATATGCTGGAATATATATGGGATTTGTACCCTTTTCTAGGCGGATTGAATGTTCTAAAACATCTGTAACTCCTAATTTATCTCCTTCAAAGCAATGATATCTAGATATTCTTTCAACACTTTCTCTACTTTATCTGAATATTCAGGATAATCAACTTTAGCCAAATGTTCATGCAGAACCTGACTTCGAACTGTTGCTCCTCGTTAGGAAACATATTCCCGTCTCCACAAAAAAACTCACTAATTTATGCTCTTCATTAAACTCTTCAAAATCAATTACATAAGTACCCTTGTGATATTTTTTCACTGAGTCTTGATAGCTAACTAATTCTACAGAAGTCACGCCTGCGACTGAAACTTCATTCACTGACACCGTACTCACAACGTCTTTGAATTTCTCGGTTCCCTCAAACAATGCACACTTGAGAAGGAAACTTTTTCTCTTTCAGCGACACTTTAACCAATGTAGGAACTCGCAGTTGCAATTCAATATCTTCCAACAAAAATCCTTTGAAAGATCTTTGCGGAATATCTTCACTCTCTAATGAATGTGTTACACATATCTCAGACTGTGTCTTAGGTTTCTCACAAGTTTTTTTCCTGTGTATATATGGAACAAAACAACCTGACTCACCTATTGTAATCCCCTGAATTCCCGTAAGAATGTTGATGTTATGTCGCATGCAAGAAGGGTGTCCTAGCAAAACCATTTCACCTAAGGCTAATCCTTCTATGACCAAAAATGATTCTACTATTGTCTTTCCACCGATACAAAACGTAAGAAATGACGAACCTAAAATATTCAGTTTCCTCGCTTGTACATCACACACTGTCTCACTAGAAGGGACTAATTTGCACTCTGGAAACTTCGAGTGAAAAAGGTCAGCATTTACTAAGTTAACTGAGCTACCAGAATCAATGAAAATAGAAATTTCACTGCCATTAGAGAATCCACGTACAATCGGCCTAGGTTCTAGTGACTCTAAGACCTGATTGCTCATTATCCTGTGTCCGTTTTCGAACTTATCTTGTGTCTGCTGTTCCTTTGTGTATCTAGAACTTATCATGTGAAAATTCCTCCCGTGACTTCCCTGTAATCTCTTTCTTTGTGGCTGGGCAAAATCTCCATCCATGATCTGAAGATTTGCAAGCTGAACAATATCTCACTCTGCAATTTGATTTACTATGTCCTAGTTTATCACAATTAAAACAACGTATCGTTGTGACTGATCTCTCTGGAATTTTCTTCGATTCTACTCGTGCACATGTCTTCGCTGTTGCATCATTTCCCGAATGCGAGGGACTATCATTGTTCTGTGGTTTCGAAACCGCAGCCGACATCTTTGCACCTCCCTGTACAAAACTACTGTCCAGTGTCGGGCATTTTGATAGATTTTTGTTAATCTGTGCAAACAAAAAGGATTCATCTGTATCCTGATCAATTCTCTTATCAAAACTATCTACAATTACATCTGGGACCGACGTTAAAAGGCAAGCAAAGTGTAACAATCTTTCAAAATTATCTAAGGAGATATTATTTCCAGTTACCCATGGAGAGCCTGTTATAGATTTCTTTAACTCAACTACTGCATCAAATAAATTCGCACTGTATGTGACTAGTGAATCATTGCCTTTCTTTATTTTAAGAAACTCTCGCAAATTCCGAACTGCACACTCACGTTGAACTCCGCCATAAGTAGCTCAGAGAAATTTCTGCAGTTCATTCCAAGTTTTACACCTTCTGAACCCGAAACTGCGTGCCCGTTTCCCAATATCTCCTTTATCCAAATCCAGAAATGATTTTGCCTCTGTTAAAGCTTCAGCGCCATTCGTAATTTTCTTGGAATTCAGATAATTGTTCACTGACTCAATGAAAGTTTCTATATTTTGGGTTGGCTTCCCGTCAACTAACCCTTTAAAATTAGTAATTCCCGCGCTAACGCTCGTCACTTTATGCACCACAACTGATTGGGATGTGCTTGCTGCATCGTCCGGCATTTTGTGAGTGATCACACGCCCTGAGCGTAACAACATAAAAAGGAAACCAAAAAGAACACTAGAGAAAGGTAAAAGTTACCCCTCTAAAAGAAAAACAGAAAACGGAGTTCTGCGCAAACTTACGAGAATGGGGTACTCACCAATTTGAACAGAAAACGGAGCACTTATCACTCGACTTGCTAACCTGTGACGTCACCCACTCGAAGACGGAGCAGAGGAAAACAAGCGTGATTTTTGTTGAATCACCACTTTGCGTAATTAACTCACAATCGCCACTATTCACACTTATTTGGGTATTTTGTTAACCCCAAAATTGCTCTAGAGATCATCCAGATCTATTTCACAACTCCCCACTCCCAATACTCGAATAGAGACGGAAAAAAAGATTCCCGATTTCCCACGTAATCACAACCCACCTAGAAATTCAACACTGACTGGTGACCACTCATCACGCTCAGGTGAGGTCCCAGTCGCCTTGGGCATCAACGTTACCAATTAGTCTATTAGTAATCTCCTCTTTCGCTACCCTAATTAAAACTATTTAACACCGCTCGCTGCCACCATTCAAGACATGGGACACCGCTGCTACCATTAAAATCTGTTACCGAACAGAATCAACACTTTTTTTGAAAGTGTACGTAACTCGTGATCTTAGAACGATCTACTTCAGGAAAAAGACGTATGAAGGTTCAACCCATGATCACACTCTTTTTCTCCTCTTTCATTTTTTCTCTCTCTCTCTCTCTCTCTCTCTCTCTCTCTCTCTCTCTCTCTCTCTCTCTCTCATCATTTTTTCATCCACCCTCCTCTCTCATTCTCACAAAATCAATTAAATGGACTATTTAAAGAAACACAATCATTTCTACAAAAAATAGGTTTATTATTCAAATAACCCAACAAGAAATGAATAAAACAAAGCAAAGATTAAAATGCATAATAAATGAATTATCGAGTCAGATAACTAAACTCTAAACTGCAAAACACTTCTGATTAAAGAAGTCTCATTATGGCTAATAGCCTGGAAATACCCAAAATCACACATACTCCCAAATCAATAACTAAAAGTCATGTCCAAAAAAACAGTCTACCACAAGTCCACAGACATCTGTCGAAAAAATTAAACATGATAGAAAACTCCCAAAAATACATGAAATACAAAACACAATAATGGAAAGTGTAAAATGCATAGCCAAGATATGGCAAACGTAACATAACAAAATAATAATATAAAAGAGGTATGAATATTCATATTAAATTTCCCACACCAGTTCAAAAGTTCATAATGATTAGAAAGTCATGGTAAAAATCACAAGTTCAATTTTCTCCCATAAAAACAGAGATTTGAGACTCTACCTTATCTGCCGATTTTGAAAGCCTGGAACCACTCCAAAGCTATGACTGGACAACTGCAGTTCTGTCACGTTAATGAACGATCAAACTCACTTTTAGGGCAGATTTTGGCATAATCTAGATCAAAGTAACGCACGTACTCACGAATATACATAACGCTCGAGATCACCTGATCAATATTCCTGAGCTTCTCGTGCAAGAGCTGAGGAATCAAACTATTTGCTGAATACAAAGATTTTACATCAAATCTCTCGACCTCTAGTTCCATCTGACTCCAAAATTTCTTTCATCATCACATCTTAAAGTATCTTATAAGATTGAAATGCATATTTTCTTTAAATATTTATATATATATTTATGATATATATATATATATATATATATATATATATATATATATATATATATATATATATATATATATATATATATATATATATATATATATATATATATATATATATATATATATATATATATATATATATATATATATATATATATATATATATATATATATATACTATATATATATATATTTATATATATATATATATATATATATATATATATATATATATATATATATATATAAATATATATATATATATATATATATATATATATATATATATATAAAATATATATATATATATATATATATATATATATATATATATATATATATATAATATAAGTATATAATATATATCCTATGTAAAAGATATATGTAAGCCAACATCTCTTTTATGTATTATTTGTCTTTGATATTACTTTAATTTACCTTCGATATTCATAAAATTCATGTGTGTCCACCAGCGCCTAATGATAATTTTAAATGTCTGTTCTTTTGAAGATAAATTATCCTAACAGTATTGATATCTCTGACAGGAAGGCGTATAGAGACGAGTCTGTAAATTTCTTTACTTTAATCATGAAATATAATGAAATCACTTATAAAGATTATAAAGATCAATGCAAATTAACATGATACAGTGGTATAAAAATATAAATCGCTCTTGTGAAATTAGTTTATCAGTCTATATGGGAAACACGAGAGCGAGGGGAGACGTACTCTCCTGTTGGATGGTTTCTCGGATCTGTCTCTCCTCAGTCCCTCTCCTGGTTCCTCGAACCCTGGATTTCTTGTTATCTGCGATCTCCACCTCCTTCCAGTCCTATTGGAAGAATTTATCTGCAAAGCCTCCCTTCAAACAGTTGATTGGGAAGAACTGTAGTGGGTGTGATTCAAATTTCCATAGAGGATTTGATTGAGATGATCTTAGGAGGGGGTGTGAAAGACCCTCCTAGAATGTATGATTGTTTGTTGAAGTACAAAGCCACTTTGTCCAGCCCCAATTTTTCTGGAATTTCCATGAAAATGCCTCCTATTGAAGGTGGGGTTATAGAGTTGGCTGATGTTAGCTTTTGGCGGTGCTGACTCATCGACTTGGTTAAGCTAATCGCGAGACCACAGTTTCCAACCTCTATGATTGGTTTTATGGCTTTAGGCGCGATATACTAGTTCATTGTTTTGAGTTCAAGCAAGAGTTTTACTTCAGTCAGCATATCTTTAGTTCACGACAATAACAAAGCTTTAGGCATTATCATTGTTCTCCTGCCTCCCTTTATTCTTTAACCTTACTGACTCTCTACTTTTGCTCAACTAAAAAGATTTCTATTTTCACATTTGATCAAATAAATCTCTCTCTCTTTTTCTATCTAATTTCCCTAACATCACTACATCACTCGGTCACGATATCTCAGTGATGCCAATGTGACAATAAGAACAGTTCAAAAGGATGACTGCAAATTTACATTAAAACAAAGCACTTATCCAACTGCCCATTAAGTAATATTCCCAAAAAAAAAAAAATGCACAAACTGTCAACGTACTAATGTAAAAAAATTCAAATCAAGAATATATTGTAGAAAATTCATATCTTATATCATGAATCAAATGTCGTATATATATATATATATATATATATATATATATATATATATATATATATATATATATATATATATATATATATATATATATTTATTATATATATATATATATATATATATTACTTTATAAGTAGCACCAAATAAGCTAAAAAGCGCCCTCCTTTCTGCTTTGCTTGGCCGATAGATAGGCCTTTGTCTATTTGAACCTGTGAGAGGTAGTGAAATCTGGTTTTTTTAGTTTTAAGCAGTATATTCAGGGTTCTAAGGCACATCAGGAGATAATCTTAGCCTAGGATCAGTAACTGGCTGGCGCCCTTTCTTTGGTACAGGAGCTGTGACCCGGTCAGGCCATCGTTCCAGTCACACCTGGCCAGAAGTAATAAAAGGCCACAGAGCCAGAAGTTCTCTCTCACACACAGCCCAGTCGCTAATGTAGGAGGTCACGAGTTCAGACGTCGCCCCCACCCTCTCATTGTTGTGCACTCATCGCCACGTGGACGTAGCTGTAAATTTGCTTTGAACTCCAACCACGTCGCCAGTATCCATTTGAAGTGGGAATTGCAAACCCAGGGCTAGCGGAAACTCAACTGCAGCCCTTCATCATCACAAGGGCGGCTTTCCTTCCCGCACCCGACCTACGACCCGAGAGTGGTTCCTTGGTGGGGAGGCCTTGGTCTACACACACACGTGAACCCTGGCAGAAGACTCAGAGAAGGACTTGGACGACACTGGATGCAGACGTCAGCCTTATGTTCCTACTATGTGGTAAAGTACCTGGAAAGAGTTGCTTAGTCACAACCTGTTCGCCCTGTGCATTTATTAAACTTCTGGGCCTGTAACTTGGTAATCCCTGAGCTTCTTGGTTCAATCCCAGCCCACGTGTTCACTGCCTTCTTGCTCTAAGTCACTAGTCAAGCCTCGAGGATGTCTTGGCACCCTCAGCGCACTGAGTAAACCATTCCCAAATTCCAGCCTTAGATTGTAACCTGGGACTTCATATCGTTTCAGAAGGACAATCGTAGCAGAATTTCCTTGGTCCGTGTTCCTGGCATTCCCAAGCTTCCCACCGCCCCCCAGCCCCTGGGGGGCTTCATTAAGCAATTTAACGTGCATTAATTTAATTTTTCCTTTGATTTGTCTGTCATCATTAAACATACCTATTTGTATCCATTGTTTCACGCACTTCCCATTGAGAAAAATATAGCTCCTGTATAACTCCTTTTATTTTTTTTTATATGTTCCTGGTTATCTTTCAAGGCCATTGTAGATTAAAGTACTGAATGTGGAGACTTAAGAATTACCTGCATGTCATGAAACATAATATATATATATATATATATATATATATATATATATATATATATATATATATATATATATATATATATATATATATATATATATATATATATATATATATATATATATATATATATATATATATATATATATATATATTACACACATTGTATTATATATATATCCCCTATATATATATATATATATATATATATTGCCCATGGCCATTATATACTATCAAACATACACAAGTCTCTTAAAATACAAATAAAGTCACTAACAACCAAGTCCACAATAGGTGGAATGGCTGCAACAGAGTGTACAGAGATGAAATCAAGGAGGATAAAGAAAACTGAAAATAAACCTTAATATTTAATACAAACTTTTAGAAAGAAATGACCACTGAGCCTCTTACAAAATACATTAAATAAACACAAAAATCAACCACACACTGAAAACATCGAATAACAAACACACTTACAACAAATTAAGATGGACTATGCAATTACACTTTAAAGAGAGGGCCCACTGAAAGTAATAGAAAGTCGAAAAGTCAGAATAACCTAACTTATTACACTCTAAACATTTATCAAAAAAAAAAAAAAAATAAACTGCTTCCCTTAGAGTGAGCTCTCTAAACGGTGACCTGTCCTTTTGGTTAACGCAGCCTTCAAATCACGTGTCGAGGATAATAATATATTTTCTTGAGACCTTACCAAACGTAAGAGAGGTCCCCTTGGCAAAAATAACTGGGCCAAGGGCGCAGACTGAAGAAATCACTTTAACGTCGCAAGACGATCAATGGACACGGCCGTCCGACGGGTAATCACACCTTACCAGTTGGCAGAGAGGCCCCCTTGGCAGAATGACTGAACCAAGGGCGCAGACGGAAGAATGAATCAATCTCCCAAAGGAGGACAGCAGCAGGAACTGAAGAAAGGCAGGTATCGTAATCCAGCGTAAATAAGTCAAGCCCTCACAATGTTAATGGTCCAGAAAACAACTCTCTCAGTCCTCGTGAGACAGCGCCGAATACAGCTCCGGATGAGAAGCCAAAACCACACATGAAAATAAAACAAGCTCATTGAAATTAAAACTATACAACAAGTCAGAAATGTCGGGGAGGAGGAAACAGGGTCATTACGTTCCAAAAAAAAATAATTACAGCCAAAGTGACTTATTCAAAACAAATTAATTTACGTTAAATTAAACACATACTGACACCTCCTCACCCAACAAAAAAAAATTTTCCACAGGAAAATTTTTCTACAAAGTATTGAACTTAACTCAATATTCAAAGAAATATATTAAAATGCTAATATCAAAAGCAAACATAGCAATTCAATCTATATGAAATAAAACAGGGACAATAAGAAAAATTAAAGTCTAATGACAAAACTCAAAAGTGATTAAAAATACTATATCACATTGCCAGCAAAAATAGATTAGAGATAGTGGCAAAAATATTTTGTACCACTTTCAATACAGTCAATAGATATCAAATCTTAATCTTAATACTAAGACTTAAAAAGCTAATACAAGTAAATAATTTATAGTGACCACGCCAAAATAATATCAGTATCAACATACGAAGAAATATGGTAATATCCCCATGAACTCACTAAGTGGGGTGGTGGGCACAGGTTAGCAGAGCAGCATTGTTAACAAGACTAACCTATTATTAGACTAAACCTAGATAACTTACAACAAAAATATAAATCGACCACAATGGGGCTAGTGTTACCTCAACCAAGGTCACCACTCATACACCAGCCCGTGAGCGCCTAAAAACGGCCGTGCTGTGAAAGCTACAGACCCGTGAGCCTGTGACCTGGCTAAATTATTCTGAAAACACAAATATCAATCAAACAAAAATAAGGACCAAAACCTTAATAGATTAACCTTAACTAAGTCTAGGTCACCACTCATACACCAGCCTGTAGCGCCTAAAAAACGGCTGTGATGTGCTACAGACCCGTGAGCCCGTGACCTACCTAAGCTATGTAAAGAAAGAATTAATGTGGACCATTGGCATAAACAAAGAACAGGGACATAACAGTGTATGATTAATGATTTATAAAAACTAACCATCAATCACCAAAATAAAAAAAACGTAACACACTGTCCACATATCAATGATTTACTACACACTCAATATTGTGGCCCTTCACAACACTTTTAAATAATGCCTCTTTTCACTCCAGAGGGCGTCCTTACTCAACACTAAATGTTTTTGCGACTCATTGAGTTTCAAAGAGCGTCTTTTCACTACACTTCACTCAGTTTTAGTGCCTCTACACTTTAGAGAGCGTCCTCACACTAAACGGGTTTGGGCCTTAAATACACACATCATTAATGGACATACACAAGACAATGGTAACACCTTAAAATTAACCTCCACCAACAACCCATACTAAAGTAAACAGAAATCAAAAGTATCCTTAACCACTCTTAATCAAAGACGACACCGAAGAAAAACCTGCAAATCACAACATTTAACATCTTAATCTTAAATACTTAATCCTAAATTATTTCATTAAACAAAACAAACACCTGACAATATATATAATATATATATATATATATATATATATAAATATATATATATATATATATATATATATATATATATATATATATTATATATATATATATATTTATATATATATATATATACAATGAATTACTACAGTGTAAAAAAATTTTTAATTGTAACAGTGAATATATAATGCAATCAATAATATATAAAGAAATCAGTAATAAATCATGTCTATAAGATCACTTTACTTCTTCATTGGCCCTTTTTATTTCTGTTATAATCTTTTCAGTATTTGAAATCACTACACGTTTGATTAAAATTGCAAACACTACAATCACAGCTAGTATTATGATTAAATTGAACAGAGACAGAATTGGTGAAACCTTTTCTTTGTAATAGAAAAACTCATCTGCTAATGGTAACTCTTTCACTTGTTTTAACTCTAACTGAGATAACTTAAAATCTTTAACTTCATTAGAGTAGTTCATGTATGGGGCATGTTTATTTAATTTAATTTCTGTGAAAACATGAGGTTCATAATATAATTTATTTGGAATAACTAACTTGCAAGATTTATCAAGAGCATGAACATTACTGAAATTAATTTCAGTACTTATATTATGACAGTTAATTGTTGCTGTTACAGTATTTAGTTAAAACACAAAAATTGACTGTTCTACTAGGATGGAAACAAAATCATGTTTGGATAGATGTGTACACAAAGCTTTTTCTTGGATTTTGTTTTCAATTATTTCTTGAACACAAGGATTGGCATTAGTAGTTTCGTAAAGGTTGTCAATGTTGCAGATGTACTCCTTATCCCTCAAAATCATGCAGTCCTTTAATTGAACATCAGTAATAAATGACATCATTAGTCCATGTTCTTCTAATGCAAAATTGATGTTGTTGACATTTGAGATGATAACATTTTCCATTATCAACATGGGGAAACGTTGTATGGACATCAGTACATCTGCATCTTTTTGATTAAATGGTAACACTAAAATAATATTGTTTGTAACCACCTTGGTGGTTATCAAACTATAGCAGACCATGACATCCTTTACCATAGGGATATAGTGCCCCTCTACCCAAAAATCATTAATTATGCCCTCTAACTCCCTGGGGGTAATTAAGGTTGGGCTTAATATTCCCTTATAGGCTAACAAAATGGCGTTTAACAGGTCTCTATGATATTGCAAGAGAGTTCTGACATTATTAATAAAAGTATTTAGATACTGTTGATCTTCTACTTTATTAATTTCTTCACTAATATTTTTTTATTGCATTAATGAATACCTTTAGTTTTTCTAACTCTTGGTTATTTAAGTTTTGAGATTTTATAATTCTATTTAAAACAATGCCCCTTGTTGCTGCCCATTTTTCCAACTTATCTATGCGAGCCATTTCTTTTTCTACATTAGAATCAGTTGCTACACCAAACAGTTGATTAAGTGCTGTTCCTATAAAAGGTAAGAGGGATCTTTTGGATCTTGTATTTAACACACTTCCTATGCCATTATCTAGTTTTTCCAACAATGGTAAAAAACTGTTATTTTCACTTTTTATAATTATAGATTTTAATTCCCTTTGCACATCTTTCAACGTCATTTCATTGATAAGCACTGATGTAATGTCTATACTCACAATCCCCAAGTCCTTAATTAATTTCACAGATCCCTTTTTCTCCAGTAGTGCACCTTTCCGGATCACCACCTCGGATGACACATAAAGCAGTGTTATGACAATCAAGAAGAACCACATGTTTGTATCTGTAAGAATAAGCCTTATCAGATATTCTATATACACGAGGTATTTTAATATCTACATAAATTGTTTATATATATATTAGTTCAACACTTTACATAAACTTATCTTTTTCTTAATTTATATTTTTGTTTTATGTGTTCTTTCTTATCTTCTTTCAATAATTTTATTTGTTGATTGGAGCAAGCGTCTGTTTTTATTACCTTTACATGATTGTTATGAACAATTCTTTCTTTTAGATCACTCTCACTTATGATCTTTAGCTTGTTTAATTTTAACACTTCTAATACTCTATAAGGACCATTAAACTTTGGTGACACTTTTACATTAGGATGTTCTGGAATATGATTCTGAACATATACCTGAGCGCCTACCACAATTTCTGGTTTACCTGTATTTTTGTCATAGTACTTTACTTGGACATTCTGAGATTCTTTAAGTTTTGTCCTCGTCTGTTTGATCGTTTCATACGTACGTCTAGTTTTCCATGCAATATAGTCATCATAATTATAAGTATGTCGGGGGTGTGGCATCATCTAGTAACGGTTATCATCTAACTAGTAAATGCCGTGATTCTCATACTGTTTCGTTTACAGTATTGTTTATAGTAAACTGTACGCCTTCAAAGCTAAATCCCAGTCTTCTGTGCTTAGGTTTAACAAAGTTCTCAGGATATCCTTTATTTTACGATTTGTTCTTTCTACTGCTCCATTTGAACTTGGCTTATATGCTGTTATTTGACATTTATTTACCTCATAATATTCACATAATTTTCTTAAAAGTTTACTAGTAAATTCAGCAGCGTTATCAGAAAGAAGAACTTGTGGACATGAATGTCTCGTAATAATTCTAGATTTCAGGCCTTCTGCTACTGTAATTGCATCTCTATTTCTTACTGGCACAGTCTCTACATATCTTGTTAGATAGTCTAAAAAGACTAATATTTGTTTATTCCCTCTAACAGTGGTAGGAAATGGACCTAAAAAATCCATTGCTATGACCTGAAACGGATTCAGTTCCGATGGATATTTTTCAAGTGGAGCTTTTGGATTTACGTTACCTTTATTTCTATTACAAACTACACAATTTTGTACAAAGTTCTTGGCATCTTCACTACAACGTGGCCAAAAATAATTTCTGGTTATGATTCTACTTGTCTTTTTAGATTCCTGGATGTCTTACTAACTTATATGAGTGGGTTAGTTCTAAACTTCTCTGATTAGTGTTTTTGGGATGTATAGACGAGAATAACCATTCTTCTCTGTTGGTCTTTTATATAATAAACCATTGATTAAAACAAAATCAGGTTTTGAAGATTCATCTGTCATTAATTGTCCTATTATCTGACTAATTTCTGTATCCTTTCCTTGTTGTATTTGTACTCTTTCTAAATCTAAGTATACTAATTGACAGCTAAAACAAAAAGTATTAGCGGTAATTCATTTCTCTGTTTCTTCTTGGGATCTGGATAATGCATCTGCTAGTTTATTAAAATTTCCTGAGATATATCTGAATTCTGGGGCAAATTCTAACACACTAATGAACCAGCTATTGAACTTCATATTATTTGTAAAAGTTCTCTTCTTAAACAAATCACAAATGGGTTTATGATCAGTAAGTACATTGACTTTATGTCCTAAGATTATGTGTCTAAATTTCTTTAAAACCCAGTATAATGCTAAACATTCTCTTTTATTGTACTATAATTCCTCTCTGCTGCATTTAAGACTCTACTGGCATAATATACTGCTCTCATTCTTGTTTTGTCCTTTTGTAATAATACAGCCCCTAGCCCGGTACTTGAGGCATCACAGGCTAAGTAGAAGTCTTTCGAGAAATCTGGGTAGATTAATACAGGATTCTTGGTCATTTTACTCTTTAGTGTTTGGAAGGCAGTCTCTTGTTCTTTATTCCATTCATATTTGACATCTTTCTTGGTTAATTCTGTTAATGGTTTGGCTATTGTAGCAAAACCCTTAATGAAAGGTCTATAGTAGCCTACCATTCCTAGGAATCGTCTCAATGCTTTCAAATTTGTAGGAGCTGGATATTCAACTATTGCTTTTATCTTGCCTGCTTGCATTCGCAGACCATCTTTACTAATTACATGGCCTAAGTTTTCCAAGGATTTCATTAAGAATTGACATTTTTTTAATTCGACTTTTAATCCTGCTCTTCTTAATCTTTCTAGGACTATTTCTAAAGTTTTGAGGTGACTTTCTAAATCTTTGCTAAAAATGATAACATCATCTAAGTAAACTGCAACATTTTCTATGTCCCCTAGCATCTGCAGCATTAATCCAACAAACGTTAAAGGAGCCGAAGTGAGTCCAAATGGCATGACTTCAAATTGCAAGTGTTCTTTATGTGTGCTGAAGGCTGTGTATGGTTTCGATTCTTCGTCTGAAGGTACTTGCCAGTATCTACTCAGTAAATCTAAAGATGAAAATATCTTTGCACCTCCTAATTGAGCTAACATATCTTGAATCACTGGCATTGATATTCTATCTGGGATGGTGTTGGAATTTAACTTTCTATAATCTATCACAAGTCTCCAATTTCCATCTTTCTTTGGAACAAGTAGTAATGGAGAATTATATGAAGATTTAGAAGGAATGACTACCCCATCTTTCTTCATTTTTCTATCAAATTATCAACTATGGGTCTTTGGCTTATTGGTAATCTGTAATTAGGAATAAAGAATGGTTTTGTTCCATCATCTTACAAAATTTTATGTCTTAGGACATTTGTTCTACCTAATTTATCTCTTTCTATATCTATTACATTTCTGTATTTTTCCTAATACCTTAATTAATTTATGCTTGTTTTCTGGAAAATCTGTTTTATTCACTTCTTTGCTTAATTCAGATCTTTGACCAGTTACAGAGAAAAATACTTTTTCTTCTAATGTTAGTAACGTATTGTTGATAGGTATTCCTTTGCAAAAGACAATGCCTGCATATAGTGTTAGTTTGTTATCTGAGTAGTTTTGGACATAAACTTCACAAGTATTACCCTTCATGTGGAATAAAGAATTACCCATCTTGACCAATTCTGGTAACTCTTCATTTAGTAAAAGAACTTCCTTAACTTCTATCTCTTCTTTTCCCCTTAAATGTATTTTTGTTAAACACTTTGGATGCAAAATTATCTGTCTATTTAATATGATTTGTACTTTATTATCATCAGCAGTGCTTACGCAACATATTTCTTCATCTTTTATCTCTGCAAAGTAACAATGTCCTGTTTATACACTATTATCTTCAGTTACTGCTATTATATCATTTATATCTACTTTAATTATTTTGTTTAACAACAATACTTCATTTATTAACTTCCTTTCATTATAACAACTTATTACTACATTGCTATAACTATCTGTATTTATCTCTGCATATTTATCATCATAGACGCCTTGTTTTTCATCATATTCAGAACCTTGGGGATCACCATTATTTATTTCTGGGCCATTTCTTTCTTTGGAGGATATAATTTCTGGATGTGCACGTCTTCTTGGGTTTCTAGTCTGTAATTGTGGGATCTCCTCTTTTCTATTCTTTTCCATTTCATTTTGGTTGTTCTCTTGATGGTAATTTCTTTTATGTATGTCTTTCTCACTTGCTGAAGTCGTCTCAGACAAATTAATCAGATTTGGGTGAAACTTTTCTTCTTCAAGCGTAAAGCATACGCTCCTTTGATTATCTTGTTTCAGGTTAATTCTTCCTTCTCTGCAGTCTAGGATGATTCCACATCTCTTCATTAAATTAAATGAGAACAACACCCGTGCGGGAAAAAATCTGTCTCCTAGAACTATAAAACTTTCAAGTTTTATGTGACGAAAGGTCTATTTCTAGGTTCACATTTCCTAAACTTTTAATCTGTTTACCCGCTACTCCTTTTATTATTTTGCTTTGACCCTGAATTAGTGTTTCTTTGGGCACTTTATCTGCTACAATGGGTAGATGGCCAGCAGAGAATAGTCAGACTGTTATGTTTTGCCTAAATAAGCACTTAATACATGAGATTTGATTGGTTTCACTTTTTATAGACTTTTATGAAGTACTATCAGATATATATATATATATATATATATATATATATATATATATATATATATATATATATATATATATATATATATATATATATATATGTGTGTGTGTGTGTGTGTTGTGTGTGTGTGTGTGTGTGTGGTTGTGAACGTGTGTGTACATACATACAAACACACACACACACACACACACACACACATATATATATATATATATATATATATATATATATATATATATATATATATATATATATATATATATATATATATATATATGTTACTCAGTTGCAAAAGAATATTTAAGAGTGCTCTAATCAAAATATGATTTTCGTATTTCGGGTTCGATAATCCAGTGTATCATACTTTATTTTCACAAACATTATGTTACCACCTGTGACCTTCAGTTTCTATTATTTTTATGACCAAAATATAAGCTTTTATTAGATTGCATTCATCAATAAACCCTAAATTTATGCTAGAGAATGACATTACATTTCTCCTTTAGCTAAAGCCATAAAACTCAACAATTACCGATAAACCATGTGAGAATACTCTTTGACCTGATATGTAAGAAACTTTATTTTTGGTGTGCGAATGCAAACTTCCTTTTACTATATAATTTGGGTGACAAACGTACTGAAGAAAAGCTGTCACAGTAACATTGTAGCGTGATCTGTATAAATATCACAAAGCGTTCCATGTGCTTTTTCTTAGAAGACTTTTATGTCCCTATGGCATTAAATGACGGATAAAGTTTAGTTCCTTCACCCGCTACCTTTGACTTCATTGGCTTAAGAGGTCGTGCTTCGATATCATGAGACATTTGTCTCTGTCAATGCCAACCCAAAGTCTTCTGTCATTTTTGTTGACTTGTTAATCGAGATGCAGGATTTAACGAACAAACATCAGAAAAACACAGCTGAACTATACGTAAGAAGAGAGTAATTTATAGTGTATTAAAATATTCTGGCTCAAGTATATTACATACCAGACGGATAAGGGGTATTAAAATGAAGTTCAATTAACACTAGTAGCTTCATATATAATGTTAAAATTTTAAGGATCCATCGTGTGTAAGAGCTGGCTGACCGTAATATTTTGTCTTTCAATTTAACAAATAAGTCTAATCAGCCCTATTCCTCCAATATTTCAAATGACTGCATCTCCAACAGTTCACGCAAAAACGAAATTCGACCACGTTCATCGAAACCAACTTAGCGGCAAACTCTTCCGTGCCCGACCTGGTTCATCCCGTCTTAGTTTTCTGTAAAAGAAAACTACTGAGATGGCTTTGTCTGTCCGTCCGCATTTTTACTGTCCGCCCTCATATCTTAAAAACTACTGAGGCTAGAGGGCTGCAAATTGGTACGTAGATCATTCACTCTCCAATCATCGAGCATACCAAACAGCAGCCCCCTAGCCTGAGTAGTTTTTATTTTATTTGAGGTTAAAGTTAGCCATAATCGCACTTCAGACACTGTTATATTTACCATCGACACAGGCCACCACCGGACCATGGGTGGGTTTCATGGGCCGCGGCTAAGAGTTTCATGGGCCGTGGCTGAAAGTGTCATACAGCATTATACGCTGTATAGAAAACTCGATTGCGCCGAAGAAACTTCGGCGCATTTTTCACTTGTTAATTGATGCTAAGAATAATGTTCATTATAAAAGTTTTGTTTCAAGCGCAAAATACAAAATACCCACATTTCTAAAAACAATATTAAAACCGTTTGTAAGCAGACTAAGTTGCTAACTGCTTACGCACGTGTTCACGTTGCAAATGTGTTAGATATTATTCTACTTCTGTGAGTTAATTAATGAATATAGCAGTTAGTTGGGTAACATAATCCTGTGCATAGCTCCGAACACGAACTTGCGTGAATAATTATTGCTTATTCTTGCGAAACAGTGTATGCTGTCTCTATGAATTATAATCAGTTAAAGGTTCCGTTTTCCATTGTCATTCAAGGGTCTAATTTATATATACTGGACGTCTTTCTGTGGGTGCTTTATCTAACGTTTATGTGTACAGTGATCATTTCGTATGTGTCGAGTCTAGATGATTTTAAGGTTTAACATTCGATATTTTATTGCCATTCAGCGGAAAATGATTGTATCACTTTATTTATGTTAATGCTGCCTTGTAATTTTTGGTTTCAATGTTTCATCTTAATATCAGCAATGATTATCGAAGTTTTTGCTATTTTTTTCCTAGTTTCTGTAAAGTCATACTGTTCTAAAGGACCAGACATAGCAGAAATGAAAATATGACCCATTCGCAGCATAGAAATTGACGGAAAAAGCAAAAAGCACGCAGGGTTGTAGGAGATAGATAAATTTTCTCAGTTGCCCTAAGAGGAGTAAATAAAAAGAGAAAAATGGAAAAAAATCAAAATACTTTAGTCTTTACGTTTGTAACTTGGGAAGTGCTCATTGTAACAAGAAGTTAGTTCATTTTAATTTCTGATAAATTCTTGAAACGAAGTTTATCTTCGCACTTCTTGTTAGCCGAATAAACAGGCAAGAGAAAGACAGAGGGACAAACTGAACATCAGTGTGTAAAACATCGAATATGTTTGTTTGACTTAGCCTTTCAAAGACAGTGAATTACAAAATTGTTTTGTGTGCAGGCTTAGGATTATACCCAAAACCTTCGTCTGTCGACTTTAATGAATCTTTTAAACAGTGAATCATGCGCATGTCCTGTCACCTATAGGAACTAAACATAATGGGGTTTCACATCAATGTTCAGCCTTCAGAGTTATTCGAAATTCAGTTCAGGAGTGTGTTGAGCAATAGTATGTTTCGAGTGACTCTCGTTTGTTCGGCTGAACTGATTCTGGTCGTTTTCTAAATTGGAGAGCTGAAAATAAATTTGCTCTTCATTACGAGCCAAAAAAAAAAAAAGAAAATTTTACCAGCGCTGATGGATCTATGTCATGGCAATCTGCTGCGAGGATGATGAATATTTGTATACAATTAGTGACAAAAATAGAATAACTTAGCAGACTCAGTTATAATGTAATTGGACGATTAAGTGCCAACCAGAGTATCTTTTTATCTAAGGGAACGAAAAAAATCTTAATTTTAATTACTTAATGCAAGTCTATAAAACATCCGCAGCTTTGATCTCTTAGTTATTTTGTTTAGTCAAAACTCAGTATATAAAATACCATGGATGCTTACATGACTACATTCAAAATCCTCAAGCAATCGTGCAAATTTTAATTTACCACCAGTCAGTCTGCAGATAGCACATTCTACTACTCTCTTCATTCCCAGCATGATAAGCGATCTCTAAAAACTGTTGTTGGCACGGCACATCCTCCGAACTCTCCCCATTCCACCGTTATCAATTCACGTTTCTGCGTCCGCAAGACGCCGATCTTTCCATTGACCCTCGAACTTCTCACACAACTGTTGCGTAACGAACATCTCGTCATCAAACGCTGTTCCTTGTCTAAATCCACACTGGTCTTTCCTTGTCAATCTTTTCGTAATTTATACTACTTTAAAATCAAAATTCTACCATACAACTTATGGATACCAAATCATTTTAAATCATATGGTTGTCTGGCTCTTATATAGCCATACACTAGATAGGAATGATTTTCAGGTTCTATGATCTGTTAAGTAATATATTCAGTTTTAAGCAACAGTATATCTCTTGCGAAGTAGTTTTGTGCCCAATTCCATTCATTCTTGAGCTTGTGTTATAGCACAGCCATGAAAGCAAAGCAGTCATAAAGTCTCCACGATTTTGCCATGTCAACCATTTCTCACTTCCAGCCTGTGACCCTTTATAACTGATTTTATTGCCCGTATTAAAAAGCTCAGCATTTTTGTCTTGATCCAAAGGAAACGAAACATTTTATTGAATCCACCACTTAGATGAAACTCAACATGGAAAACTTTGCTTTCATATCTTCCTTTGTAATAATGATGGATGATTAAAATATTAATAAGGTTTAAGATATCCAGAAAATTCAGTTACCCACTTACTAAATATTAAATAGAATTCCGTTTCATCGTAAATAGTGACTTAAAGAATCAAAGTATAATAAATGTACTGAACCCACTGAGTATATCAAAGAGAGAGAGAGAGAGAGAGAGAGAGAGAGAGAGAGAGAGAGAGAGAGAGAGAGAGAAGAGAGAGAGAGAGAGAGAGAGAGAGAGAGAGAGAGAGAGAGAGAGAGAGAGAAAATATAGCCAGATACATGGCGTAAAAGAGATACTGATGCTGGAATGAAAGGGCTTCAAAATCCAGGGAGCAGAAGAGTGCGTGCATAGTAGAAGGGAATAGCATAGTGCATGTAAAGAGTTTGATGCAAATGTTGAGAATTCTGTGTGGGTGTATGAGGCGGCTAATATTGTGGGAGTTTTCTGCAAGAAGTTTCATTCACGATTCAGATGTTAAAATATAAATGTGTCAATAACCTTTGCTTTATTATTTAAAAGGGGACCTGACTCCCTGATTTTGGAAAAAGCTTTATACACATATATTACATACAAATCATATATATATATATATATATATATATATATATATATATATATATATATATATATATATATATATATATATATATGTGTGTGTGTGTGTGTGTGTATATGATTGTTTGGTAACTTGTCCAAATATGACTCTTTTAAACTCGCAAATGCTATATCAGAAATAGCCCTGAATATCAATTAACTTACCTAGCACTTTCCTATCTGTATAATTACCATATCACCGAACGTACCTGAGACCCAAGGTATCTGGGAGCGCTTGATAGTCTCAAATAATTATTTCGAAAATTCAGCAAAATAGAAATTTTATGCCAACAACGTTCATTTTGGTCCTTTTTTTAAATGTTTATATTTTTATGGTGGAATAGTCAGAATAAGAGTCCCAGCCCTCTAAATACAAAAATGGAGTTATTTAACGAAAAAAATTTTTACTTATTTTTATATTTTCGTTCGTAACCCAAAAATGGTATGAAAGTCAGGCGAATGAATTATTTTTCTATGAGAAAGATTAGAATTCAAATATCGACATATAAAACAATGGAAAACGATTAGTCCAGTTGGTGAAAAATTGATAGAAAAGAGGGTGAGAAACAGAGCGCTCTGCCCGGCCTATGGTGAGAATTATCGCTAGAACATTTTTTTGAAGACTGCTATCTCGATTATTTTTCATAGAAATTACTTTGTAAATATACGAAAATGTAGAGGAAAAGTTGAAGAATAAAGGGTCAAGAAAATGTCATCTGCTAACGGCAATTGTTTCATTTTGACGTTATAAGTTGATCGAAAAGAAAGAAAAAGTTACCGTTGTCAACATTATTGTTCGTAGCTCAAAAGCTATAACAGTTTTGCTGAATTATTTTATGAGAAAGCCAACAGAATTATCTAAATATCGACATATAAAAGAATGAAAAACGAATAAGTCCAGTTGGTGAAAAATTGATTTAAGAGGGTAAGAAACAGAGCGCTCTGCCCAGCGTATGGTTAGAATTATCGCATTTATCATTTGAAGAACCTTATCTTGATTATTTTTCATAGAAATTACTTTGTAAATATACGAAAATGTAGAGGAAGGTTGAGGAATAAAGTGAGACTAAGAAAATGGCTTTGATGTAGCAACAGTTTCATTTGATTACGTTATAATATGATCGAAACGAAAACAAAAAATTTTACCGTTGTTCATTATCGTTCGTGATGTTAACTTAGGTTTTTTTTTTGAGAAAGCCAACAAAATTCTCTAAATATCGATATATATAATAATGAAAATTTTCAGAGCCCTATTTTATAGACGTCTATTAGAATCCAATAACGCGTTTTTAGTTTTACAAAAACTATTGGTAATGATGTTGAAACTGTTCTCATAGACGTCACTGTATGTAAACAACCACACTTGTTTACCGGAGATCGTACGCATGGTCTCTGACAGATAATGGCCTGCCAGGCCTGCGTGGGTGGGATCAGCTGATGTCATTGTTTTTTACTACGCCAGGGATTTGCTCATTCACAGTACAGGAACTAAAAAAATTATAGAAAAGAGGGTCTAATGTAATCCTACATTTTATAAAAAAATGTAAGATACAGTCCGTGGGTGGATTTTTTCACTGAGAAATTTACTATGCCAGGGATTTGCGCATGCGCAGTATAGGAACTGTTGTGTGGCGTATTGATGCCTGAGTTACACGGTCCAAGGTATGCTTTAGCCTTGGAAACCGCCAACTGTCCGAAAATAAAAAAATTTACCCCTACTTTTAAAATTTTCGGTAAATTTTACTAAAATTACGTCAGTCCGGAAATAGGCCCTAATATTACGTCAATTGGACATGAAAGTGCTAGGAAATAACTTACGACCAAAAGGATTAGACAAACTCCAAAGGCATGAGTTCGTAACCTGGCCAAGGCATATACAATTATATATAAATCCTTTGGGTGCAAGGTATTCCTGGGTAAATTTTGGTTTAATATTAACAGTATTTGTATATGAAGACTTATTATATATATATATATATATATATATATATATATATATATATATATATATATATATATATATATATATATATATATATATATATATATATTCTATATATACTGTATTTATATGTATATATATGTGTGTGTGTGCTTGTAAATCTCTCTAATCTCAACTTTCCACTTTCTTCCACTTCCTTAGCACTAAGATTCAGGATTTTTACGTTCATGTCCAATATCTTAGTCTAATAATAAAAATAATAATATATATATATATATATATATATATATATATATATATATATATATATATATATATATATATATATATATATATATATAGATAGATAGATATATATATAGATATGAATCCTCTAGTTCTCGAAAGAAAGAAAACATTGAGGATTTCAACAAGACTAAAAGAGCGAACACTACCTGAAATAACCTTTCCTGGAAGGAATTTTATCCAATTTATGTGCTTTTTTTCCTATCTGATGGTAAGGCAGAATGACTCCATAGGACTGGCCAGGCAACAAATCCTCAAGGACTCTCAGGCACAGTTGGTAGTGAATGTTTGGGATAATTATTCATCAGAGAGGGATTGAGAAAGTAACTGTATGGACGTCCACTACACAGACTTACGCGCAAACTCACGCACGAAAAACATTTAAATATATATAAGAAACATTTATATATATATATATATATATATATATATATATATATATATATATATATATATATATATATATATATATATATATATATATATATGTGTGTGTGTGTGTGTGTGTGTGTGTGTGTGTGTGTATAAACATACACACTTATATGTGTGCATATGTGTATATATATATATATATATATATATGTATATATATATATATATATATATATATGTATAACATACACACTTATATGATATATATATATATATATATATATATATATATATATATATATATATATATATATATATTAAAATATATATTAGACTAAGATTTTGGAATATATATATATATAAAAATCCTGAAAGCTGGAATGCATGTAAAAATCCTGAAGCTCAAAAGGAAGGGGAAAGTTGAGATTAGACGAGATTTACACACACAAGCACACACACACACACACACACACACACACATATATATATATATATATATATATATATATATATATATATATATATATATATATATATATATATATATATATATAGATAGATAGATAGATAGATAGATACATACATACATATATATGTGTGTGTGTTTAGGAAGAACAAACAGAACTGAAAGAGGATTAGTGTTACGCACCATCGAATGAAATATCCAAAGATGTAAAGGATGAGGTATGTTATAGATCAAATACCAGAAAATAAAGGTTAGGTTTATTACCGGTGATACGAATGCAAAAGCTGGCAGAAGCACTGAAGTTAATGAGGGTGTAATGTACAAGGTAGGCCAGAAAGAAACGAAAATATGGCACAATGTATTGTGTTTTTGCTAAAGATAATCTTGTAATTGGAAGAAGTATTTTCCAAAATAAGGATATCCATAAATACACTTGGGCATCTCTAGGGCATCTAGAATACTGACAGAGTATCCATTACCATACTAAAAGTTAAATACAGACAAGTCTTTTCTTTTCGAAGATGGACTGAGAGGCAACTGAATATCGAAATAGATTTGGAATCGTAGAGACCATATTTAAGGTGGAGTAGACATCCAGAGATATGTACAGTATAAATCCGCCAGATACTGGGTAACAAGGTGTGACCTAGAATACGACTGAGAAGAGCCGCAACAAACGTTTCATGTAAAAAAATTCAAGGAGGAGATTAAGAACTCAAAGTACAACATGCTTCATCAGAGATATATTAGACAAAAAGGATGATGATTTTGATAAAGCCATGTATTCAGGTAGTGGCATTAGTATTAGGGTAGCCAAAGAATAACTTAAATTACCCATTACTGAAAAGAAAAAGTAAAAATCTGAAAAGAGGAGAAACGCACGAATAATGACTTCAGAAGAAGAAAGACAACACTGGGCAGAACAATTTTATCAGCTAATGAATTAGAGATATGAGAAGGATCATATTTTGACTGATATACCGGAAACTGGAGAATTCCTGAATTTACTAATCAGCGAAATCATGATTTCTGAAGTGGAATCAGTAATTCAGAAACTAGTGTATGGCGCTTCATATAGTAACTGGATTGTTTTATAGAATAAGGAATGAGGAAGCACAGTCCGTATTTATTCATCTTCGGTTTCAAATGGCCATTAATAAAATTTTTCATTATACGATATGATGTTCATCATTTACCTGATCACGTGGTGGCAAATTTTCACGAAAAAATATTATTCAAGGTAATCTCGTTTTTTTTTTTTTTTCTGTACTGTTTCCAAACACATTGAGTTTTCGACTTCATACTGGTGGAAAATTTGCCCGTGACTTTATCTCTTAATCAGATCGGCGATTAACTTCCGCGGAAGACCTTCATTTGGACAATTAGTCTTTTCACCTGGATGAAAGCAACAGATACTTGGCTAGTCTGTTTATATCGGTTTATGCCGGAGTATTGAGTGTGCGTGTGTGTGTGTGTGTGTGTATGAGACAGACAGACAGACAGACAGACAGAGATAGAGAGCGAATTGTCCACTGATAAATTTTAAAATCGATATCGGATGTGCTTCTTTTCTTGCATAATTATGTTTACATTCATTGTTGCTGAATGTTTCATTTACGGGAGGGCACGACTCAAAATCCCCGATTTATGTAATAATTCCGTCTATGCATTATGAGAATGAAAGAAAATGAGCCTTAAAGTAGTTTTGGTCCTTTTTTTAAAAATTGAAATGCAAAATAAGCATAGGGTGTTCCTTATCAGCACAACGTGCTCTCTGAACTTCATTTAGTGTCATCCAAATAAATAACCGTTTTGTTGTAAGGTATCAGTCCCCTAGTCAACTCATGTCAAAACAAAATAACACTGGTGAGGAAAAATGATCCTATCCCCAAAAGAAGCATTGACGGTCTGTTCAGAAAGGAGATTTGTAAGAACCAAGGAAAACAAAGGCAGGGGAATTTCATAGTTTAGCTGCGAAGAGAAAGAATAAATCGTCTGACAGAACAAACCAAATACAGTTATTTTCCAAAGAGCAAATGTAGGAAGCGGTGTCAGAAGGACGAGTGTTTTTTTTTAAAGTGGCAGGACTCTCATACACCTTACTTGCAAAACGATCAAGCAAAGACACTGAGCAGAGTAGTAGCTCTTGAGAATGTGAGAGTGTATCGGGGTCTGTTAAATGTGTTGCATGAAGTGCAGTTATCTCAATACAGGAAATCACACCGAGTATGCTGCAGTAATTGGTGTGATGAAAATACCTTACATCATCAGAATTAAAATATTCCTCATCTAGACTGGAAAATATAGAGAGGGCTACTCTGTTATAAATTTGAAGCTGCATGCGGTAGTTATATAAGTACTGGAATTCCCAAACGAAAACAGTTGACTATTATGATTGTGAAAAAGAACAGCAGATTTAGTTTGGAGATATATATATATATATATATATATATATAAACAACATTTTATGATCACTGAATATAAAAAAGTTATGGGAGTCTCTTCACCTTTTTTTTTTTTTTTAACCCTCAAAGTTCACTGACGAAGGAAATTAACTGAAGATTGTGTAAAAAAACGTTTATCATTTTTTTGTCATTACATCATATTCTCAGTATACAGGACTAAGGAGCAATTGTATGCCTGCATTTGGCAACTGCTTAGTAATAAATCATCAATAGACTTCAATCGTACAGGGCTTGCTTTAAAGAAAGAGTATTTATCATTATTAAGTTTATTTTTCTTTCTAGCTAAAGTTTACCTGAAAGTTCTTTATCGTTATTATTATAGCTGTAATGATCATTATTGTTATTAAGATTTGAAATCTTGTTTCATTAATTGCTGATGATTTTCTTTTCTACTTTAAAAGCTAACCAAATCGCAGAAATTAAATCAAGGTAGTATGAAAAATCTGAACATTCCATTAAGATCTTTTTTTTTTTTTCTATACTATTAAGCATGCTCTTCTTCTTCATAGATGCCTAATGCCAAATATATACCAGTAGAGGAAGAGGAACTTTTCTCAGTAAGTGTCACCCATCGAACCTTCTCTTGCAGTTCAGTGCAAACGGCTGTATTCATAAGAATAACTAACATGAAAATTATTGCCAGTAGCCAGGAGAAGATTGGTCCCAGGACAGTCGAACAGGAGTGGTTTTATTTTATTACGTACACACACACACACAGACACACACACCACACAGACAGGCACACAAACACACGCACACACACATGTGTGTATATATGTAATAGGCCGATTCTGAGGCCTATACTTTATTTAAGTCTCCGTTTTAAGAACAGAGGTTGGTATCTCGCTTTTTCCGAGATATTGTATGATAGCGTGAGCCGACATCATAAGTTATTCCTTGCCCTAGCTAAATTCTAAGGTCTACTGGAATGAGATACTAGGTACAAAACTAAACCTTTATTGACAAAAAAAAAAAACGGAAGCAACTTCAAAAAAATTACGAAGAATGAAATCGAATGATTCAACATAACTATGAAATTCTTCTAAAAAATAAGATCCAAACCATAGTCACCCAATTATTTAAGGAAATACAGAAATAATTCATCTGTCATTCAAATCATAAAAATGTCAATGAATACATTCAGGTCATTTCATCATTAAATGTCACACCACTCCCTTCCTTGAAGAGGAACGTGAAGGAGGGAGGAAGGAATACCTGTAAAAAAACAAGAGTTATATTAAAAACCAGAAAATGTAAAAAAAAATTCAGAAACACAAGATTTCACTGGAACAGGGATAACGTCTTTACC
>NC_089752.1:87762968-87807968 GCF_040412425.1 Macrobrachium rosenbergii
AATGGTGCACACTCTGCAATGCGGATATTATTGTGTTTAATACCAAAACTCTCCCAGGTCAGGGAAGCCACAGCTCAAATATGGTGAAGCAGGTTGTTGCACATTACACCCTCTCAGGATGACTTGTTTGTACCAAGGATGGAGCTGGGAGTTTAAGGAAATATTTTGAGACAAAGAAAAAATTAACCATGCACGCCTAATTTAAGACAGTAGAATCCACATACCTAGCTGTTTACACCCAGAAGTGGTACAGAGGACCAGTGATGGTCAACAGGGCATCAGTCTTTAACAGAGGACAGCACGATCATCAGGTTATGGACTGAAGTTAGCAATAACACTATTAGTAAGGCAGAGCCCTGTGAACATTGTCAGAACCAGAACCAGAGACAAGGTGGCTAGATCACGAGGCTATGCAACAAAATGACAATAGAGCATAGACAACATCCCTTGTCCCATCAGGGGAAGACCAGTTGGTGAAGGTGATAACAGACCACGATTAAGCACGGAGGCAAAGCTATATTACTCAGGCATACGTTTCTAGGCTCATTTCGAGACGAACGTAGCTCTACCTTTCCTAGAATCTAGAAATTTTGGTACACCCCATCATACTGTCCATCCATCATGTACCACCTTATCCTGTCGTGAACTTGTAAATGACACTAATATCAGTTTCTTGCTGTTAAAAGAGCGGTACAATTGCACTGAACATGTTTCATTTGGAGAGAGCAATTTGATGTGTACTTGCACTAGTTCATGCAAAATTTTTCATGTTTCAGCGTCTTATTCAAGTAGATTAGAGAAACAGTGCTAATGCTGAATGACTAAAACTTGTGTATATTTATCATACTTTTGTTCACAAACTTGAGCTATTGATTGCCATTTTCGCAAAACATGTACTGCGTTTTAGTTTATTATTATCGGTTCATTCTTATCTTCTTAGTGTTTGTTGGACGTCCAGTGTCGACATCCTTGTTAGCTGCTGCTTTTGCAGAAATTCGTCTTTTAGTGGCGCAGTCAAAAATTTTAAATACAATTTCGGGGAAAGGGTTTTTTGTAAACCTTTGTATGTTTACAATGGAACTTAATGATAAAAAAGTAAAAAAAAAAAATATTCTTAGCATACAAAGAAAAAAATTACTAAATTGGTATTAATTTTTATACAAATTTTTCCGATACACACACACACATTATATATATATATATATATATATATATATATATATATATATATATATATATATATATATATATATATATATATATATATATATATATATATATATATATATATATATATATATATATATATATATATATATATATATATATATATATATATATATATATGTGTGTGTGTGTGTGTGTGTGTGTGTGTTTTATATGTCCCTTTTAAGTATTGTTATTCTCACTTTCTTACCTACAAGATTTTTCTAGTGCCGATACAGCTGTCCACAGTGCCTCTCTCATTGCAAAACCTAATGAGTCTGTTCTTTGAAGGGAAATTGCTTAAAGTACTGATATCTCTCAGAAAGGCGTATAGATACGAGTTCTGTAGTTTCTTCACTTCAACAATGAAATATAATTTATAAAAGATCAGTACAAATTTAACATGTTACAGTGGTATAAACGAAATCACTCTTGTGAAATTAGTTCAACTCAGTCTACAGGGAACACGAAAGCGAGGGGAGACATACTCTCCCTGTTGGATGGTTTCTCGAATCTGCTTCTCCTCAGTCCCTCTCCTTCTTGAACCCCTGGATTTCTTGTTATCTGCAATCTCCACCTCCTTCCAGTCCTATTGGAAGAATTTATCTGCAAGGCCTCCCCTTCAAACAGTTGATTGGGAAGGACTTTAGTGGGTGTGATTCAAATCTCTCCTTAGAGGACTTGACTGGAAATGATCTTAGGAGGGAATGTGAAAGACCGCCCCCCCTAGAATATTTGATTGGAGGGTGCTGAAGTACATCACTTTGTCCAGCCCCCAATTTCCTGGAATTTCCATGAAAACGCCTCCTATTGATGGCGGGGTTATAGAGCTGGCTGATGTTAGCTTTTGGGCGGTTCTAACCCATGACTTGAGTAAGCAAATCGCGAGGCCACAGTTTCCAACTTTTACGATCGGTTTTATGGCTTGGGGAGCGATATACTAGCTCACTGTTTTGAGTTCATGCAAAAAGTTTTTTTACTTCGGTCAGCATATCTTTAGTCCACGGCAAACAACAACAACATTATCATTGTTCTCTCTGCCTCTGCTTTATTCTCTACGTCTCTCTCTCTCTCTCTCTCTCTCTCTCTCTCTCTCTCTCTCTCTCTCTCTCTCATTTCCTACCGAGTTTCCCTAACATCACTACATCACTTGGTCACGCTATCTCACACTGCCCTCAGTGGGACAATGAAAATACAGTTCAAATGGATGACTGCAAATCTACTCATAAAATAAAGCACTTATATGATTGCCTATCAAGTAACGCTCAAAAAAATGCAAATTACACAAATTGTGTCAATGTACTAATGTAAAAAATCAAACCAAGAATATATTGCAGAAAATTCACATACTATACCATGAGTAAAAAGATATACACACACACACACACACACACACACACACACACATATATATATATATATATATATATATATATATATATATATATATATATATATATATATATATATATATATATATATATATATATATATATATATATATATATATAATGAATTACTACAGTGTAAAAAATGGTTAATTGTAATAGTGAATATATAATGTAATCAGTAGCATATAAAAAATTCACCAATGAATCATGTCTATAATATCACTTTACTTCTTCATTGGCCCTTTTTATTTCTGTTATAATCTTTTCAATACTTGAAATCACTACACGTTTGACTAAAATTGCAAACACTACAATCACAACTAGTATTATGATCAAATTGAACAGATATAGAATTAGTGAAACCTTTTCTTTGTAATAGAAAAACTCATCTACTAATGGTAACTCTTTCAGATGTTTTAACTCTAAATGAGATAACTGGAAACCTTTCACTTCAGTAGAGTAGTTCATGTATGGGGCATTCTTGTTTAATTTTATTTCTGTGAAAACATGAGGTTCATAATATAATTTATTTGGGATAACTAACTTGTAAGATTTACCAGAAGCATGAACATTACTGAAATTAATTTCAGTACTTATATTATAGCAGTTAATTGTTTCTGTTACATCATTTAGTGAAAACACAAAAATTGACTGTTCTACTTGGATGGAAACAAAATTGTGTTTGGATAATTGTGTGCACAGCTCTTTTTCTTGCTTTTTGTTTTCAATTATCTCTGGAACACAAGGATAGGCATTAGTAGTTTCGTAAAGGTTGCCAAGGTTGCAGATGTACTCCTTATCCCTCAAAATTATGCAGTCCTTTAATTGAACATCAGTAATAAATGACATCATTAGCCCATGTTCTTCTAATGCAAAATTGATGTTGCTGACATTTGAGATGATTACATTTTTCTTTATCAATATGTGGAAAGGATGTATGGACATCAGTACATCTGCATCTTTTTGATTAAATGGTAACACTAAAATAATTTTGTTTGTAACCACCTTGGTGGTTATCAAACTATAGTAGATCATGACATCCTTTACCTTAGTGGTATAATGCCTCTCTACCAAAAAATCATTAATTATGCTTTCTAGCTCCCTGGGAGTAATTAATGTTGGGCTTATTATCCCCCTTAGAAGATAACAAAATGGCATTTAATAGGTCTCTATGATCTTGCAAGAGAGTTCTGACATTACTAATGAAAGTACTTAGGTACTGTTGATCCTCTAACATATTTACTTCCTCAGTAATATTTTTGTTGATTGCATTAATGAATACCTTTAGTTTTTCTAACTATTCAGGACAATGCCTCTTGCTGCTGCCCACTTTTCCAATATATCTATACGGACCCTTTCTTTTTCTACATTAGTGTCAATTGCTACTCCAAACAGTTGATTAAGTGCTGTCCCTATAAAAGGTAAGAGGGATCTTTTGGATCTTGTATTTAACACACTTCCTATGTCATTATCTAGTTTTTCCAACAATGGTAAGAAACTGTTATTTTTCACTTTTTTTAATTATTGATTTTAATTCTCTTTGAACAACGTCATTTCATTGATAAGCACTGATGTAATATCTATACTCACGATACCCAGGTCCTTAATTAATTTCACAGATCCCTTTTTCTCTAGTAGTGCACCTTTCTGGATCACCACCTCGGATGACACAAAAAGCAGTGTTATGATAACCAAGAAGAGCCGCATGTTTGTATCTGTAATAACAAGCCTTATCAGATATTCTATATACATGAGGTATTTCAACTTCATGTCTACATACATTGTTTATATATGACAGTTCAACACTTTACATAAATTTATCTTTTCTTAAGTTGTATTTTGTTAATTGTTCCTGTTTATCTTGTTTCAATAATTCAACTATTCTTTTTATTGGACCAAGAGTCTGTTTTTATTACCTTTTTATGATTATAATGAACAATTCTTTCCTTTTAGATCACTCTCACTTATGACCTTTAGCTTATTTAATTTTAATATTTCTAATACTCAATAAGGACCATTAAACTTTGGACACTTTTACATTAGGACCTTCTGGAATATGATTCTGAACATATACCTGAGCACCTGCTAGAATTTCTGGTTTAGTTGTAATTTTGTCATAGAACTTTGCTTGGACACTCTGAGATTCTTTAAGTCTAGTCCTCGTCTGTTTGATCGTTTCATACGTACGTCTAGTTTTCCATGCAATATAGTCATCATAATTATAAATATGTCAGGTTGGTGGGGCATCATCTAGTAACGTATTTGGTAGTTTCTTCGGGTATCCATATAACAAGTAGTATGGTGATTCTAATACTGTTTCATTTACAGTATTGTTTATAGTATAATGTACATACGTCTTCCAAAACTAAATCCCAGTCTTCTGTATTATGTTTAACTAAAGTTTTCAGGATATCCTTTATTTTACGATTTGTCCTTTCTACTGCTCCATTTGAACTTGGCTTATATGCTGTTATTTGACATTTATTTATCTCATAAAATTCACATAATTTTCTTTAAAAGTTCACTAGTAAATTCTGCTGTTTATCAGAAAGAAGAAATTGTGGACATGAATGTCTCGTAAATATTCTAGATTTAAGAGCTTCTGCTACTGTAATTGCATCACTATTTCTTACTGGTACAATCTCTACATATCTTGTTAGATAATCTAAAAAGATCAATATTTGTTTATTCCCTCAAACAGTGGTAGGAAATGGACCTAAAAAATCCATTGGTATAACTTGGAACGGATTCAGTTCCGATGGATATTTTTCAAGTGGAGCTTTTGGATTCACGTTATCTTTGTTTCTGTTATAAACTACACAATTTTGTACAAAGTTCTTGGCATCTTCACTACAATGTGGCCAAATTAATTTCTGGTTATGAATCTATTTGTATTTTTGATTCCTGGATGTCCTGCTAACTCATATGAGTGGGTTAATTCTAAAACTTTTCTGATTAGTGTTTTTGCGATGTATAGACGAGAATAACCATTCTTCTCTGTTGGTCTTTTATATAATAAACCATTGATTAAAACAAAATCAGGTTTTGAAGATTCATCTGTCATTAATTGTCCTCTTATCTGCCTGATTTCTGTATCCTTTCCTTGATGTATTTGTATTCTTTCTAAATCTAAGTATACTAATTGACAGCTAAAACAAAAAGTATTAGTGGTAATGCATCTCTCTATTTCTTCTTGGGATCTGGATAATGCATCTGCTAGTGTATTAAATTTTCCTGGGATATATCTGAATTCTGGGGCAAATTCTAACACACTAATGAACCAGCTATTGAACTTCATATTATTGGTAAAAGTTCTCTTCTTAAACAAATCACAAATGGATTTGTGATCAGAAAGTACATTGACTTTATGTCCTAAGATTATGTGTCTAAATTTCTTTAACTCCCAGTATAATGCTAAACATTCTCTTTCTATTGTGCTATAATTCCCCTCTGCTGCATTTAATACTCTACTGGCATAACATATTGCTCTCATTCTTGTTTTGTCCTTTTGTAATAATACAGCCCCTAGCCTGGTACTTGAGGCATCACAGGCTAAGTAGAAATCTTTGGAGAAATCTTGGTAGACTAATACAGGATTCCTGGTCATTTCACTCTTTAGTGTTTGGAAGGCTGTCTCTTGCTCTTTATTCCATTCATATTTGACATCCTTCTTGGTTATTTCTGTTAATGGTTTGGCTATTGTAGCAAAACCATTAATGAAAGGTCTATAGTAGCTTTCAAATTTGTAGGAGCTGGATATTCAACTATTGCTTTTATCTTGCCTGCTTGCATTCGCAGACCATCTTCACTAATTACATGGCCTAAGTATTCTAAGGATTTCATTAAGAATTGACATTTTTTTAATTTGATTTTCAATCCTGCTCTTCTTGATCTTTCTAGGACTATTTCTAAAGTTTTGAGGTGACTTTCTAAATCTTTGCTAAAAATGGTAACATCATCTAAGTAAACTGCAACATTTTCTATGTCCCCTAGCATCTGCAGCATTAATCCAACAAACGGTAAAGGAGCCGAAATGAGTCCAAATGGCATGACTTCAAATTGTAAGTGTTCTTTATGTGTGCTGAAGGCTGTGTATGGTTTCGACTCTTCGTCTAAAGGTACTTGCCAGTATCCACTCAGTAAATCTAAAGATGAAAATATCTTTGCACCTCCTAATTGAGCTAACATATCTTGAATTACTGGCACTGGCATTCTATCTGGGATGGTGTTGGAATTTAACTTTCTATAATCTATCACAAGTCTCCAATTTCCATCGTTCTTTGGAACAAGTAGTAATGGAGAATTATATGGAGATTTAGAAGGAATGACTACCCCATCTTTCTTCATTTCTTCTACCAAATTATCAACTATGGGTCTTTGGCTTATTGGTAATCTGTGATTAGGAATAAAGAATGGTTTTGTTCCATCATCTAACAAAATTTTATGTCTTAGGACATTTGTTCTACCTAACTTATCTCCTTCTATAGCTATTACATCTCTGTATTTTTCTAATACCTGAATTAATTTATTCTTGTTTTCTGGAAAATCTGTTTTATTCACCTCTTTGCTTAATTCAGACCTTTGACCAGTTACAGAGAAAAATGTTTTTTCTTCTAATGTTAGTAACGGATTGTTGATAGGTATTCCTTTGCAAAAGATAATTCCTGCATATAGTGTTAGTTTGTTATCTGAGTAGTTTTGAACATAAACTTCACAAGTATTACCCTTCATGTGGACTAAAGAATTATCCATCCTGACCAATTCTGGTAACTCTTCATTTAGTAAAAGAACGCCTTTAATTTCTATCTCATCTTTTCCCCTTAAATATATTTTTGTTAAACACTTTGGATGCAAAATTATCTGTCTATTTAATATGAATTGTACTTTATTATCATCAGCAGTGCTTACGCAACACATTTCTTCATCTTTTATCTCTGCAAAGTAACAATGTTCTGCAGCTACACTATTTTCTTCAGTTACTACTATTATATCATTTATATCTACTTTATTTATTTTGTTTAACAACAAAACTTCATTTATTAATTTCCTTTCATTATCACAACTTATTACTACATTGCTATAACAATTAATATTTATCTCTGCATATTTATCATCATAGATGCCTTGTTTTTCACTATATTCAGAACCTTGGGGATCACCATTTTTTATTTCTGGGTCATTTCTTTCTTTGGGGAATATAATTTCTGGATGTGCACGTCTTCTTGAGTTTATAGTCTGTAATTGTGGGAACTCCTCTTTTCTATTCTTTTCCATTTTATTTTGGTTGTTCTCTTGATGGTAATTGATTTTATGTATGTCTTTCTCACTAGTTGAAGTCGTCTCAGACAAATTGATCAGATCTGGGTGAAACTTTTCTTCTTCAAACGTAAAGCATACGCTCCTTTAAAATCTTGTTTCAGGTTAATTCTTCCTTCTCTTCAGTCTAGGCTGATTCCGTATCTCTCCATTGAATTAAATAAGAACAACACCTGTGCGGGAAAAAATCTGTCTTCTAGAACTATAAAACTTTCAACAGTTTTATATGACGAAACGTCTATTTCTAAGTTCACATTTCCTAAACTTTTAATCTGTTTACCCGCTACTCCCTTTATTATTTTGCCTTGACCCTGAATTAGCGTTTCCTTAACGCCTAAGTAATTTGTTAATGTATGTTTATCAATTATGCTTACAGTACTACCTTAATCCATGAGTACAGTACATAATTTATTATTTATTAGAACTTTAATGATAGGTAAATTCTTTCTGATTATTTCTTCTTCGTCCATGGAAAATACAACTGTTTTACTCTGCAAATAGGATATTGCGGATGAATCTTCACTTCCCTTTTTTGACAATTCCTCTATTTTTATATTATCTTCTTGAAGGGACTTTCTTGTGGTATTATGTGTAGGGATAATTTGTCATTGACTTGAAGACTTATTTGATATTGAGCGATTACTGCTTAATTCAACTTCCTTATTTCCTTCTTGTGTTCTAAACTAGCAATTCTTTGTTAAATGTCCTAATTTCTAACAGACCGTGCAGATTCTAGGTTTTCTACACTCATTTGTAAAATGATTTGTATAACCGCAGTTTTCACAGGCTGTTTTTGGTCTCGCTCCTTGAGCGGAATAGTTCACTTGAGTTGAATTATTTGTGTTTGAGTTTTGACCATATTTATAAGGTTTGGGAGGCCCACTCTTTGTTTGATTATATCTTCCTTTCTGATCTGGATTCCATTTTCTTTTAGTATTTTGGGCATATTTTCCTTGGAAGGTATTTGGTCTATTTCCTACTGGAATTATCATAGAACTTATTGTTCATTTTAAAAGTGGGATTATTATTTCTTCCTTTCTTTTCATTTTGTGCTTCGTTGTTCCCACAAATTCCTTGGATAGATTTATCTCTTTCTTTTGCATTTCTTCTCTCATTGTCTTCAATGTTTGAAGGCTGGTTTTCTGGGGATCAAGTTGTATTTATCTGAAAGCCTTCTTTTCCTCTTCTCCAAGGGCATTATATGTTGTTCCAAATGACAAGTAATTTAAAACATGTCTTAGCTCAACTAAGTTACTGGCACTATCTCCAAACTGAGTCTTATTTCCTATAGTAATACCTGTTTTCTTTAAGTCTTCGGTTATTTTCTCTTTTGCATTCTCCATGCTTGCGTACAAATTAACAATTGTTTTTTATTGCGGGTTAAGGAATCTAGTTATGTTATATAAACTGTCAGTCTTATTGACTGATTCCCAGAGTGATAAACAAATTTCTTTAAATCCTACATAGTTCTTAAGTTTGCTAAAACTTGTGAAATTCAAAGTTTTATGAGCGTCTCCATGTTCTGAGCTGACAAACAACAAGGCTTTATTTATTTTAGCTCTTTCATCTGTTATTCCCCCTGAAATTATACGACTATCTGCATCTGCTAGCCAATGGTTTACAGTATAGGATTCGAGTCTACTTTTGTCAGGATTTGAATCATCCACCTGTCCACAGAAGATGGGGGCTGTTGTTATTACGGCTGCTTGATTCATATTGCGAAAATGTAAGGTGCAAGTATTATTAGACTGTTACTATTACTATTACTGTTAGTAGTATTAGAATGATTAACACTATTTTGGTTCTGGTTAGTTGTGTTATTATTGTTAATATTTCCTTGAACTACAGCGGAGTGGGAATTTAGTCTTGAAATTCGACTACATCTAAGTGTCGACGGTCTTAAATCATATTGTGAATTTCTAACTGTGTTCAGTAATTCATCAAACACCCTTTGCATCTCCACAAAAAATTCATTATTCAATCAGAGTACATTAATTATATAAAAAAATTTGTTATAGTGTGCCAAAATTAAAAGAATTTGTCAAATTATCACAATAAAAAAAATTATTTCTCCACTGAGTTCAAGTGCACAATTAAAACCTTTTTCAGTATGCACAAAAAAAATTCTTATATGAAACTGGGCATCATATCATCAAAAACAAAAGAATTCATCACAATGAGTACATAAATTTGTATATAACTTCTCAATATTCATCACCAACCGAGTGAATAAAAAAAATAACTAACTCCCTATCTAAATTATTTACAAAATAATTAATTATCATAGAGAGAGTAATAAAATTAGTTAAGCAAAAAAAAACATTATTCACTAGAGAGAGTTTTCTTAATTTTCAGTCTTATAAAAAGATGTAAAAAAAAAAAAACTTCAGTTATTCACACATTTAAAGAGAGAGAACAGTAATTTCATTTATTTACTTTGTTGTTTGTTGATATCTGATATCGCTAATTGTTGGCTTCTGCTGTGCTAAAAATCTTGTCTGTGTTGTTTTTTCGCCGTTGTAGTCTTGGTTGAAAATTCTCTGCGTTGTTTTTCAATCACTCTGCAATAAAACACTGATTATTATCACTTGCTCAAACACCAGTTCAAAATGTTTTTATTGGGACGCACCAATACTGTTTTTGTTCACACTTTCGTTCTCTTGAGCTGCTATTCCTCATAGTAGTTTGCTGATTTTATTTCTTCATATATTTTTGCTCGCTGTTGTAAAAATCTAAGTTCGTTTTGTAGAATTTCGTTTCACTGTAACTTAAATAATTGTACTGATAATTTGTTAATGTTCATTTGTTTCGTCTTGCCTTCTGGATCCACTTTAGCTGCCACCATTTTTGTTTATCTTCTCCTTTTTAGTTCTTGTTATTTTGTACCTTTTTTACCTTTCAAGATTCTTCTTACCTTGGTACAGCTGTCCACAGTGCCTCTCTCGTCGTAAAATCTAATGATGTCTGTTCTTTGAATAAATTACTTTTTAAGTATTGATATCTCTCAGAAAGGCGTATAGAGACGAGTTCTCTAGTTTCTTTGCTTTAATAATGAAATATAATTTATAAAAAGATCAGTACAAATTTAACATGTTACAATGGTATAAACGAAATCATTCTTGTGAAATTAGTTCAACTCAGTCTATAGGGAACACGGAAAGCGAGGGAGACGTACTCTCCTTGTTGGATGGTTTTCTGATCTGCTTCTCCTCAGTCCTCTCCTGTTGAACCCCAAGATTTCTTGTTATCTGCAATCTCCACCTCCTTCCAGCCTTATGGAAGGAATTAATCAGCAAGGCCTCCCCTTCAAACAGTTGATTGGGAAGGACTTTAGTGGGTGTGATTCAAATTTCTCATTAAAGGACTTGATTGTAAATGATCTTAGGAGGGAGTGTGAAAGACCCCTCCCTAGAATGTTTGATTGGAGGGTGTTGAAGTACATCACTTTGTCCAGCCCCAATTTCTGGAATTTCCATGAAAACACTTCCTGAGAAGGCGGGGTTATAGAGCTGGCTGATGTTAGCTTTTTTGGCTGTGCTGACTCATGACTTGGGTAAACTTCAATCGCGAGGCCACAGTTTCCAACTTTTACGATTGGCTTTATGGCTTCAACACGATATACTGCTCAATTTTTGAGTTCGTGCAAACAGTTTTTTACTTCAGCCAGCATATCTTTAGTATCCAACAACAACAGCTTAGATGTTATCATTATTCTTCTCTGCCTCTCCTTTATTTTCTTTCATCTCTCTCTCTCTCTCTAACTGTTTCTTTTTTATCTCTCTCTCTCTCCTCTTATTTCCTACCTAATTTCCACTACACTATTCACACACACACACACACACACACACACAACACACAACACATATTCAATATATATATATATATATAGTAATATATATATATATATATATATATATATATATATATATATATATATCTGTACATAAATCATATAAGGATATAGCATATAATATATATATAACACCCATATATATATGTATATATATATATATATATATATATATATATTGGTACCCCAGATTGACCCAAAGGGTCTTGGCTGATCATTTATTGTTCAATTTACGTAATTTTCACGGCCCTGCAAACCAAGAATACACGTAACCTGTCACTTGAAGCCAAGAGTTAACCTCAAAGACAGTCGTTAATTAGCCAAAGGTCGCCAGTTAAGGGTAATTAACCTTAACAAAGAATATTCAAGGAATAAAGACTTTATAATGTCCCAAATCAGGAGATGACCAGAATCTCTACTCATCAGATGATTTTAAATATAACGCCAGTTCCTCCAAACAGTGAATGCTAGCTAACGAATACCAGAGTATTTAAAATGACTTGCTTGCCTAAATCCTCGAAACTCACTGGGATAATTCAACTGACGTCAAACAATATAGTAATTTGACTTAATCTAGACCTCGGGAACACATATACCGTAAGTGGTGGCTGAAGGAGGAAACAAAGGAAATTTGAAATCAGAAAAAGTTACTAGTCAATCAACGAAAGCTTCAACAAGAATCGGACTTACCAGTGAACGTTGATCGTTTGCGCATACGATGGACCTCGAGTCAGGATTCTGGCAGTCTTCCCAATTCACTAATTAATATAGACGTAGGAGTAAAGTGGTAAAGAACAAAGAAGACCGTTCTGGCACGCACGCTGCGTAACAAACAAAAGTCTCTCTTCTCTTCCTGAGTCAGCCAGGTGAGGCTGTCTCTTGGCATACAGGCAATCCGACCTCAAAGGCATCGCCAATGCATAGAAGAGAGGGAAAGATTTAAGACCACCATTACTAGGTGTCATTGAGTGTAAACCCTCTCTGAGGCTTAGGTCCCTAATGCCATAGCATATTTTGTTTTTTTGAACTGCAGCTATGCACGGACACCATCTGTCTCATATTCCTACACCTAAATACATCGAACATGTAATATATATATTTTATAATATATATATTTTATATAAATTGTATATATATTTCTATATGTATATATATCATATATCTATTCAATTTATATCAATATATATATATATATTACATTCTTTATATATATATATATATTTCTCATATATAAATATATATGTAAAATATATATATATTTATATATATATATTTCATCATATATGTTTATTATGTCTTCAATCAATATGGAACATGATGAATATATAAATAAAGATAAAATCCACAGAAACCTGAAACACTGGAGTGCTGCGAGGCCTTCGAAAATATGTCATTTACTCAACATCAAAATATCAATTTTTTCCTCGATGTTTTTATGAGCCTTGCGCATTGTCAATCCCCAGTATTTGGATAAAGAAATTGGATACATAAGAAAAATAGGGACAGATTTAGGTTATCCTTCACATATACTAGATATTTGTTATAACAAAGCCCACAAAAAGTTTTATAGTGAAAGTAACATGAAGAAAGAAACCCCTAAGAACATTCTTAGCTTGCCTTATTTTAGTGGATTTCAAAACATAAAATCATTGTTAAAACCTTTTAATGTAAACCTCGTTTTTTCTTATAATAAAAAACTCAAAAGAATCTTAATAAAAAATAGCCCTAAAGAAAACAAAATAATATATAAAATTCCATGTTTGGATTGCCCTTCTTTTTATATTGGCCAATCTAGCAAAGATTTAGATGTACGTATTAAGCAACATAAGTATTCAGTCAAAACTGGAGAAGCATCCAATGCTATATTCATTCATTTAAGTGGAAACTCTCACAGGATAAATTGGACTGAAGTTCAGTGATTGCCAGATCGAAAGATTTCTCTTCAAGAAATCTATTGTGATTCTGTTTATCCAGCTTACTTCCAGTTGTAATTTCAATCTTAGCCCTGGCATGTATTATTTGGAACCCTGTATTAGAAAAATGTTCAAGAATGACCTAAATGATAAAATCACTGACTTAATTACAAGTTAGCTACTTGATATATATTTTTATATATCCATATATTTAATATAATTTTTTTTTTTTGTAAAAATGTTCATCTTGCAAAAAGTTATTGATTGTTTACAAAAAAAAAATTATTGTGTTGTACTAAAAATTTTTAGGTGGTCAGTCACGAACCTGTATAATCTTTTAATTGTCCTGTCCCTGCTCCTGAATGGTTGATCCTAATCCTTTGTAAAAACCTCTAAAATATTTAATCCTCTTTTGGCAGTTCTACTAATTCTTCAATTGTGTTGGATTCCAAGTACATATGTTTCCTTTATAATCCCCATCTGTCATTTATATAAGCTTTCTTTGTAAACATACTTTTATATTTCTTCAGTCTGCTAAGTAAAGGACATAGAGTCAAAAGGCCTCATCAGCACTCCAGTGTTTCTGTTTTGGTCATATATGATTTTATCTTTATATATAGCATATATATATATATATATATATATATATATCATATATATATTTTATATATATATATTGGATTTTCACTCTCATGCCAATGTTTTTACATAATTATAGCACTTCCTGCTTCTTTATTCTCTCATCTCTTTCCCTGTCTATCATTTGTCTATTAATGGTTCTCACTCATTTCTTTTTCTCTCTTTTATATTTATGCTACTGCTTTGCTAATAATATTCTCTTAGCTATCTTTTGTTTTTATATATATATATAATATATATATATATATATATATATTATATATATATATATATATATATTTTATGGTTATATATATATTTAAATATATATATATATATATATATATATATATATATATATATATATATATATATATATATATATATATACATTTCTATATATATTATATATATATATATATATATATATATATATATATATATATATATATATATATTCTTATATATATATATATATAATTATATATATATATATATATATATATATATATATATATATATATATATATATATATATATATATATATATATATATATATATATATATAGTTGGTGGACCATGGAAACGTACTAATCTCAGCATAATTCTGGTCCCGAACATTGAAGGATAAGAAACCATTAAAAAATTGTAAAACATATATTGATAGAAATGATTTCTGTATCACAGGCCAAACAACCAATGCATGAGAAATGTCCATCCTGGAGTCATTATTTATTAAACAACTGGTTCCCCAGTTAAAGACCCAGACCACCTCCACTGAGATCTAACTGAGTTAACTTTTTATTTATGTATTCTGTCATCTACCTTCTTGGTATAAGGTTGGTTAGCGGTCTTTAATTTGGTTTTATGTCTTTTTTTTTAATCTTGTATTCTAACTGTGCTGTTTTTTTATGAATTTTATGGATTTTTAAAGCAATTTTTAAAGTAATTTTATTCATTATTTAACAGATTCGCTTGATGATGTAATAAAGCTATTTATTACGAAATGTTGCAATAAAGAATTATGCTGAAATTGGTATTTTTCCATGATCATGTGCATTTAGCCACTAGCATCCCCTTTTCTCATATATATATATATATATATATATATATATATATATATATATATATATATATATATATATAAAGTCTGTGGTTGTACTATGTGCTGGCCTGGCAGAAGCACCTCCGCTGCAGGTGTAATTGTGTAGAGGTTGGAGGTTTACACAGTTGATACAGCGGGTATCTGACGCATGCATTTGGTGTTCTATGCATGACCTAAGTGCATGTATACAGTGTGATCTTCGAACATTGAATCAGTGTCGTTACATTTCCGGGGAGAAGTGATTAATTGAGAGCGTATGTGTGTTGCACTCTCTAATGGTATATTATCAGAGGAACAGACAATTGCAAAGGGACTTCGGTTTTGGTGGCTGGGTGTGATTTGCTTTGTGCAGTGTTTAAGAACCGCCACTGTGAAGACACCTTATCTGCGGCCATAGAAAACCGAGTAGGGTAACTCATGAACACATATCTTTTCCAGACATTATGTGGAAATACCAAGTTGAGCTGCAGTGAAATTCCTCTGTTCTCCATTATGCATTTTCCCATTTTGTTCTCCATTGTACATTGTTCTGTTTTGAATACTGGTGTCGTTTAACACCATTTCAGGTTTTATTATACGATATGTTTCTTTTAACTGGAATTCTGGGTTTGTCATGTGAGGATGAAACTTTTGGAAGTGGTGTTCTTTTACATACTATATGATTTATTTTGGTCTAGAATAATTATGACTTTTTTACTTTGTTTGGTCACTACTGTTGGTTGGTCTAGAATCATTAATCTGAATATTTGTGAATCAGAATTTCCTCTGGCGATGTTTTCCATTTATAGGTGGGAATCACTCCATTTCATGACCATAGCTTTGGCTGAATTACTTTCTTTAAATCTGCAAATAAAGTCTAGTTTTGTACCTCAGTGTTTAATTCCAGTAGGCCTTGTTTGAAGATAGATTCAGTGAGAGGTGTCGACAGGAGAGAGAGAATGTGCTGACCCAGGGCCAGCCATTTGCTACCGGAGGATCTTAGGGAAGTAAAATGACATAATGCTGTTATTAAAGCTAATACAGTAAGAGATTATGACCCCAATTGACATTGTGTATGGCCTTAACAGTAGTTAGCAGCTGTGTTAGACATGAATAGATAGTAAATTAGGTAAATACATAGGGTATTGTTTCTGACTGACCAATGAAGAATTAGAGAAATTTACTTCTGGTGATAGAAATTCATTTCTCGTCCCAATTGACATTGTGTAGGGCCTTAACAGTAGTTGGCAGCTGTGCTAGACATGAATAGATAGTTAAGTAGGTAAATACATAGGGTATTGGTTCTGACTGGCCAATGAAGAATTAGAGAAATTTACTTCTGGTGATAGAAATTCATTTCTCGTCATAATGTGGTTCGGATTCCACAATAAGCTGTAGGTCCCATTGCTAGGTAACCAACTGGTTCTTAGCCATGTAAAATAAATCTAATCCTTCGGGCCAGCCCTCGAGAGCTGTTAATCAGCTCAGTGGTCTGGTTAAACTGAGGCATACTTGACTTTTTACGCTTCCGAAGAGACATGTCTTATTAATAGTGGTATTGGCATCTCAGAATAGGGAGTTTGATGGTTCAGCAGTTCGGCTTAGGAAGCTGTTGTGAAACACACTCGAGTCAGTCTTTCTCAAGCGCGAGTATCTGTGTGTGTTTAATGAAGGTTCACGGGGCCCAAGGTTTTAGCGTGTTTATAGGTATTTCTGGACTTTTGTTCATACTGGAGAATATTTGGGTCTGTATAGTGTGTGCAGTGTGTGTAATTGCAGTATCTTGACCGCTTGTGTGTGGTAAAACATGTGAAAATGTGCAAGTTTTTTTTTTCTCTCTCTCTCTCTTTCTTTGGTGAGAGGATTCTCTCACCATCAAGCAGAGGCGTATGTAAGTGTTATAATTTTTTTTTATTGTTAATTTTAGTGTCAGATTGGAATATGGTTTTTTTTTATGGCACCACAGTTAATTTTTGGGTGGTGGCTGTAGTGACGTAATTCCCTGAGTGACGTGTCAGCGACGTCATTAATTTGGGTGGAGTTTCTTGCCTTCCGCTGTGCAGCACACTTGAATTTTGGGCGTGGTTTATATGTTATTTTTTTTTTTACAGCAATCGACAGTTCGCATCAGCGTTTAGGGTTTAATAAAGGGAGTGTTTAATTATCTCTTGGGACTCTGATTATTGGATAATAATTTTTTTTGAAGGGTTTTCTTGAAGTTCGGAATAGCCAGAGGTCGATGGTTGGGTTGAGTTCTCAGGCCCACGGGTTCATTGTTTTAATTGTAATTTGGAGGGATACATTAAGAGATTTTGTTGTTTTAAATATTGTGGCAGTTATAGGAGTTATGGTCATCCTTGGCGGTCTTGTCCGTCTCTGAGACAATATAATGGTAGGCCTGCATTTTAGAATATTGGTAGCTCAGGTAAGAAAGTTTTGGTAGCTTTTGAGGTCTTGTGATTGGCGGACATTGTCTAAAGTCTGATCAGTTGCAAAGGAAAACTTTGTTTCTTGAGGGGATCTTGTGATTGGCATGGGATAAATGTAAGATCTAAAGATGAATTATGAGTTGTTCGATCAGTTGCCGATCTTTCTTTGAGGCCTGCTAAAACTGGATGTTGTTTCTTTTGGGATATAAGACTTATCTCTTGGGAAGAACTCAGAGCCATTTTTGGTTATAAGAAGGGCTAAATTGTCCAGCATGGTAAAAAGGAATCTCAGTTCATATGGTATAAATGGGAGTACACTCGGCAAGAAAAGTGAAGATTCAGTTTTTATAGAATTTTATTTTTTTCTTACAGAAAACACCTCCATTAATTCTGATGAATTATGAGTTGTTAAATCTGCAAAACAAAAATGTTTCTTAAAAACCAATCATGTCTTTTCTCAGAGACTTCGTTCTAAATCTAAAAGATAGTGCAGTGTTTGATGTTCATCAGAACGCAAATTTAGTTTTCCGTTATGGACAGGCTTGGGATACATAGATGATAATTTCTTTAGATTTATCTCTTGGGGTAGAATTAATGGCTTTTGCGACAGCTACCATTTTTCTGGTTCTCTATAGCACTTCAGCGAGAAAAACACAAGTAACTGGATGTTTCTTGACGTTGCCCGTTCTCTGCGTTGCCATACTTGTTTACTGGGTCATCATCGCATGTATACAAAGACAAAAATCTCTAAAAAAAAATAATGAAATGAGTTCATATGGGTTTGTGGCTATAAAATATAGGAGTAATCTGGTAATGTTTGTGCTCTACATATGAGGACGGGTTTGAAAACAGTGGATGAAATGACATATAGGCATAGGCTTACAAACAGTCTCTCTCTCTCTCTCTCTCTCTCTCTCTCTCTCTCTCTCTCTCATAATTCAGGTGTATTGCAGGATTGTTCCCCAGGTTGAATTTAACTCTTGATCATGGAAGATGTTGGGGGTGTCATAAATTCATTTGTATAAGGTTAATTGGTAGGTTACGTGTTATAAATTAGGGGTTTTGACGGATGATGTCAGAATCGTGAATATGATTGTTATAGAGTCCAAAAACCAACACACTGGTTCCCCTTTCTAAAGCTGCCAGATGTCGTTATTGAAAATTTGAGTGAAAGATTTAAAAAACTGTATCATAAATCCAGACAGGTGTTTGTCCTTATGGGGATGAAGTGTTGCGGTTAAGGATTGAGGTGAAGGGGGTTTGCTGAACATGGGTTCTATAAAGGTGTGTGTGTGGATGGGTTCAAAAAGGGTATACTTGGGTTCAGGGATGGAATTGCTAAACTATAATGATTCAGTTCGGAATTATGAGAAGGGTACTTATGCAATCGACTTTGTTGACTGGGTCGATGAAGATAATTCAGTGGCTATTGTTGGGGATTTTTGTAGTTTTTCAGAAGTAAATTTATAGGCTAGGAGGCAGATTTTTAGGGATCATTCAGCAATGCTGATTATAAAGTATATGCTGGGGTTGTGGAAGATGTTCTGGCTGAGTTTGCAGACATAGTCACACTCAAAAGGGATAAGTTAGGGTTAACAAATGTGTTAGAACACAAGGTTCAGTTGGAGGACAAGGCTAAGCCTATTTTTGTTCCTTCATATAGGATTCCTTTTAAGATTAGAGAACAGGTAGAGCAAGAGGTTAATAAGTGGGAGGAGGAAGGCAATGTTAGGCTCAGTTCCTCGCCTTTTAATTTCCCGTTGTAGGTAGTGCCTAAGAAGGATGATTCAGTCCAAGTTTGTGTGGACTTTAGGAAGTTGAACGGGAAAACCATTCCTGATCACTACCCTGTGGTGTGTTTGCCAGATTTGTTTGTTGAGATTGGGGACAAGAATATTTATTCTTCAACTGATCTGATGCAAGGGTATTTGAAAGTACCACTTAGCTAGGATAGTCGAGAGTTCACAGATTTCTCTTTGCCGAAGGGGCATTATGAGTTCATGTGGATGACGTTTGGTTTATCAGGTAGTCCTATGACGTTTACTAGGCTACTGAATACAGTTTTGCATAGTTTGTTAGGGGAAAAAAAATCTTCTTATACATGGATGACATCCTAGTTGCCATGGATTCGGTAGAGGAACATTTTTAGGAGGCGTAGGTTAGCGGGTTTGAAGAGAAAGTTAGCTAAATGTAACTTTTTGAAGAGGCAGATAGTATATCTGGGTATGTCATTTCTAAAGAGGGTGTTAAAGTGAATGATGATAAAGTTAGGGCGATTGTGGATTTTGCTACTCCGAAGAATAAGAAGCAGATTCGGTCATTCTTAGGCATGGCTAGAATTTTCCTTAGTTTTGTGAAGGGTTTTTCTATTCTAGCATCTCCCTTGACAGATGTCCTGAGGGATGATGTGCAATTTGTATGGGGATATGGACAGCAAGTAGCTCTTCAGAAGGTTAAGTATGCCTTAGTGAATCCACCAGTATTGAAGTTTCCTGATCTGGAATGTCCTTTCACGTCGGTAACAGACGCTAGTTATGATGGTATAGGGGCATGCCTTATGCAGAAGTTCGATGGAAGACTCCATCCGATTGCATTTTACAGTAAGAAGTTTAAGACAAGTGGTAGTAATGAACGGTTATGGTCGGTAGTGGACAAAGAGGCCTTTGCCATAGTGTCTAGTCTGATTCGTTTTAAAATGTTTTTGATGGGCAATCAAGTAGAAGTTCTTACAGATCATAAGCCATTGTTGTATCTTTTTGATAAGCCTGATCTTTCCCCAAAAAGGTCTAGATGTTATCTGACATTCAGGGATTTTGGTGCTAAGCTTAGATACACAGAGGGTAGACATAATGTTGTAATGGACGCTTTAGTAGAAGTTTTTCTGATGCAGATGGTACTCATGTATGTTATGTATCTCGAGATTGCATAGACTGGGATATTAGCTTAGTAGAAACGAAGCAAGATGAGGATGAGATTTTGGCAGATGCAAAAGCGTTTCTTGGAGGGGAACTAGTTAGGAAAGGTTATAAGCTGCCTTTTGTGGGGCTTGAATTAGAGGGTAATTTGTTAGTTAGGAAGATTAGATAGAGACTGAGGAATAGTAAGGATAAGGAGTTTAGTACCTACAGTTCTGGATATTGTTCACTGTAGGTCTTGCAGTCCGCATTTGAGTATTGAGAAAACATATCAGAATATACAGGGACAATTCTTTTGGAAGAATATGCTCACGTCATTGGAAGACTTTGTGGGAGGTTGTTCAGTTTGTAATGCATGTAAGCCATCAAGGGTAGTTTCTTGTAAATTGGGCTCATTTCCTATCCCAAGCAGGCCTTGGGCCAGGATCCATATGGATCTTTTAAGCAATTTCTGTGAATCTAGTTATGGCCATAGACACCTGTTGGTGGTTGCTGAAGAGTTAACTAGGTTTGTAGAGATCTTTCCGTTGAAGCATAAACCAGCCGAAGAGGTGGCAGTCACGTTCTTTAATGGGCATATTTGTCGTTATGGGGTTCCTGAGGTGGTGATTACAGATAATGGGAGACAATTTGTGAACAAGACATTAGAGTGTCTTGCAAATGTAATGGGCATTCGGAGGGTCACTATCATTCCCTATAGACCAGAAGCTATTGGGCTGTGTGAACGGGCAAATAGGAAAGTCATTGAAGCTCTCAGAATGACCATAGGTGGAAACAATATAAATTGGGATTGATATATTCCACGGGTGCAGCATAGCATTAATTCCATAGTTAGTGATACCATTGAATGTCTCCCAGTGAAGCTCTGTTTGGTTACCCAGCATGGGTCTCATGCGATTTGTTGCCTATTCCATCTGGGGATGAGACTGTTAGGGCGCTCATATTGACAGCAGAAGAGAGATATGCGCGTCTTGCTAGGAATCTTGAAATGAAAATGCGGGACATGGTAGATAGAAGTCATCAAAAGCTGGATAGAGTTAAAGTTGCTGTAGGAGATAGGGTTTTTGTGAAAATAAATGTCAGGGATCAGTTGAACTACAAGCTAGGTCCTAAATTTAAAGGCCCTTTTCGGGTTGTAGAAGTAAAGAAGGGGAATAGATTTATTGTTCTAGATGAGAATACAGGTGTGTCTCGGTTGACACATATAACTAACAAAAATAAAAAGACAGGTTAATGGGAATCTTATGGCTTAATTCATGTGCTGTTCTGTGGTTATGATCATTTTTTTCTCTCTTCTTCTCTTTCTCTTTCTCTTTTTAATGGGTTTTAAGTGGGGCGTGACTTGCAGTTTTTTTTTTTTAACAAGGGAGGACGTTGGTCCATAGAATTATAAAAATCTTTAACTATCCGAGTTCAGTTTTTTAATCTTGTGTGTTGCAATACTTAGTTAAAATTAAGTGCAAAATACCATAGGGTTTGATAAATATATGGGTATCTGGTTTTTTTGTTTGTTTTTCTTTTTCTTTCCCGTTTCGAAATCTGGTAACTTTTAGATTCTTTCCTTTGTGTTTTATGCTGAAGTCTCGTATTCACATGACGTTGGGAGCCATAACATGGACTAATTTCGTAGTGAGGTTAGGCCCGTGTGTTACTATGTAAAAATATTATGATGTGTAGTTGTCGTTTATTAGAATAAAGTTCTGTTGCTTAGGATTTTTTAGGGAGGTAATTTGTATATCGGACGGAATCGGTCGGATCTGTTATGGGTTTGGGCAAACCAGTTAGGGTTCAGGATAGGATCAGGAAGATTTTTCAGTTCTCTTCTAGAAGGAGCAAGAGGGCTGTGTCATTGGTAATTTTAGTTGCTATGATCATAGGAGCGATTGCTAGTATGTCAATTGCTAATTTGCTGAGAATTGAGCAGGTATTGACAGTATTTGCTAACCAGGGTAAAATTTTGATGACTTTACGAGATAGTTACGAGTAATTACAGTAAGGTTTTGGGACTTTATGGGCTTCTTTAAATGGGTTATTGTCACAAGTTGATAGAATTGGGGGAGGTTTTAGATGTCATGGTAGCTTTGTCGTCCTGTCAGACTACCTTGTTGAATATTGACAAAGAAGCAGAGTATGTGTCATCTGAAATTCAAACTCAGGTTAAGTCAGTGGTTTGCCACTTGTAAGGGGAATTTTGGGAGTTATTTTATCTCTCGGATGTTTAGCGTTGCCTTTAATGAATTCAGTATATTGGTATGGTTCTCGGGTAAGTTTTACTGGGAAGAATTTGTATGGGTATATCTTAAAGTTAGTGTACCTGATAGGGGGTTGATTGTGGAAATTCCAACTGGTAACTTGGAAATGTTTCATAGTTTTAACATACGACCTTTCCTTAGTGGTTTTAATGGTTCAGTAATAGTATGGCATAGTGAGGAGACTAGGTACCTTTTGGGTTGACTGTCGACATGACCAACTTACTTTACACACCACTTCCTTGCAGCAGAGCCTTATGAATGTCTTCTATGAAACTCAACTGATACAAGTTAGATATGGGGGCCATCTACGTTACGCCCGCAGGTTTCTATGCCTGCGCCTTCATGAGAGGATCCAGGGTTTTTTTGAGAGATGTCGGTCAGGACGTCTACAAATCGCCGTCGTTGCTGGGAAACATCTATTTGGTGCAAAGGATTCGTGGGCACCTCATTCAACATGGGCTTGTACAGTTGCAAGCCGTTCACCATAGTTGGATCGCCAGGAATTCAAATCGTGAAAAGGAGCATGGGCTTGTACAGTTGCAAGCCGTCCAGAATATTTAGACCATCAAGAATGCAAGATGTGAAATGATGTGTTCTACAATGAACTATTTATTGGAATAACAATTGCGCATATGAGACAAGTAATTTTCGTATGTAGTGCATATGGTTTGCTATGATTTCTGGAGCTGGCCCTTACTGAACTTTCAATTGGACATTTATCATTCCTGGGCGGGGCGCCATGAAGTAGGTGGACCTAGCTCCTATTAAGTCTGTGTGTCCACAGACTTAAGTATGTGCTGGTCTGGCAGAAGCACATCCGCTGCAGGTGCAATTGTGTCGACGTTGGAGGTTTACACAGTTGACACAACGGGTTTCTGATGCATGAATGTGGCGTTCTGTGCAAGACCTAAGTGCGTGGAGACAGTATGATCTTCGAACACTGAATCGGTGTCATCACATTTCAAGGGAGAAGTGATTAAGTGAGTGTGTATGTGTGTTGCACTCTCTAATGGTATATTATCAGAGGCACAGACAATCGTGAGGGGACTTCGGTTTTGGTGGCTGGGTGTGATTTGCCTTGTGCAGTATTTAAGAACCGCCACCATGAAGATACCTTATCTGTGGCCATAGAAAAGCGAGTAGGATAACTCATGAACACATATCTTTTCCAGACATTATGTGGATATACCCAGTTGTGCTGCAGTGAAATTCCTCTGTTCTCTGTTACGCATTTTCCCATTCTGTTCTCCATTGTGCATTTTTCTGTTTTGAATACTGATGTCGTTTAACACCATTTCAAGTTTTAATGTATGATATGTTTTTTTAACAGGAATTCTGTGTCCGTCTTGTGAGAACGAATATTTTGGAATATTTTAACATTCTCTATGACAATTATTTTGGTCTGGAATAATTAATTCAATAGATTGTGCATTAGAATTCCCTTTAGTTATGACTTCCATTTATATGGGATGTGAGTTATTTCATTTCATGATCGTAGCTTTTGCCGAATTATTTTCGTTAAATTTGTAAATAAAGTCTAGTTTTGTACCTCAGTGTTTAATTCCAGTAGGCCTTTGTTTGAAGACAGATTCAGTGAGAGGACTCGACAGGAGAGAAAGAATGTGCTGACCTCTTACTGTATCTTAAAACAGACACAGTAAGAGGTTATGACCCTAATTGACCTTGTAGGGTCATAACACACACAACACACACACACACACACACACACACACACACACACACACACATATATATATATATATATATATATATATATATATATATATATATATATATATATATATATATATATATATATATATATATATATACATAGCATCAATAAGTTGTTACCTCTAAGCAACTGAATGAAACCTACAAATCTTTCACTTAACCAGGTGGCTCAAGCATAGACCATCCTTTCCTTGTCTTCCTATGTACTCAAGTTTTTCCTGAATACGAAGTCCCTTTCACTATAGCACGCTTTCGTTTCTCTTGCTATGATTTAATGTTTTATACTCATTTTTACCGGCCTCTTCTTCCATTATTTTTTTTTATGAGACTCTTGTATAATATCTCAGTAATACAGTTTATCAACGTTTCAACATCTCTAAGCCACATAAACAGCCTCCATCTTTCTTCTTTTATTTACGTTTAGCAACCATACACCAGTTTTGCGAAGATGTGTGTATTTGTACAATTTTTTCATATATTGCAACTTTTTGTTCCTATGGACACTTGTTTTCTCTTTCTTTTATTTTCTCATCTCTCTTACGTTACGTTACTTCATTTTATTGATGTTGAAACTCACTAAAAGCAAAGGTTGTGAATAGAAAAGACAATCCTATAAAATGAATAACTTCATTGTTTTCAATTCTCTAATATGGATGTTAATGAAACTTTCATCATAAAAAGATTTGATTTTCGCTCTTAACTGCAATTTACCTGCATAATGCTAAACATGAAATATTTCGCCCAACATAGATATCATCTTTTTTTTTTTTTTTACCTTGCCTCAGATAATTTATTTATTCAGTGCCAATCGCCATTTCATCGAACAACAGCTGCCGAAACATAATTATTTTGCAGGTAATATCAAGATTATAGAAAAAAAAAAATATATATGTTCACTAATTCGTATATTTTTTCTAAAAACCGCGTGGTCTCTGCTTTCCCCTTTTACCAAAGTGAAAAGCTCCCAACTAAAAATATCCTTTTACATTTCTGGCGAATTTTCCAGCCAGGTCGTGTATTGCCTATTTACAACCCTAAAGGTTTTTGTTGGAAAGGAACCCAGATAAGCATTATTGGCAACCATTTTCGAACAAAAAAATTATATAGAACTTCACGTCGAGAAAATTTTTATTAGAACGCTTACGCTTACGATTGTTCGTAGAAAAGCTGGTCATTTTAAAAAGACGCAGAGAATGATCGTGGCTCGCTTTGAAGTTTTTTTTTTTAAGTCACGAACCTTTCCTTTGACGTCATGAACCTTTCTTTAAAGTCATGAACCTTTCCTTTGATGCCACGAACCTTTCTCTAAAGTCATGAACCTTTCCTTTGACGTCATGAACCTTTCTTTAAAGTCATGAACCTATCCTTTGACGTCATGAACCTTTCTTTAAAGTCATGACCCTTTCCTTTGACGTCACGAACCTTTCTTTAAAGTCATGAACCTATCCTTTGATGTCATGAACCTTTCTTTAAAGTCATGAACCTTTCCTCTGATGCCATGAACCTTTCCTCTGACACCATGAACCTTTCTTTAAAGTCATGAACCTATCCTTTGACGTCATGAACCTTTCTTTAAAGTCATGAACCTATCCTCTAACGTCATGAACCTTTCTTTAAAGTTATGAACCTTTCCTTTGGCGTTATGAACCTTTCTTTAAGGACATGAACCTATCCTTTGACTCCATGAACCTTTCTTTAAAGTCATGAACCTATCCTTCGACGCCATGAACCTTTCTTTAAAGTCATGAACCTATCCTCTAACGTCATGAACCTTTCTTTAAAGTTATGAACCTTTCCTTTGGCGTTATGAACCTTTCTTTAAGGACATGAACCTATCCTTTGACTCCATGAACCTTTCTTTAAAGTCATGAACCTATCCTTTGACGTCATGAACCTTTCTTTAGAGTCAAGAGCCTTTCCTTTGACGTCATGAACCTTTCTTTAAAGTCATGAACTTCTCCTTTGACGTCTTGAAACTTTCTTTAAAGTCATGAACTTTTCATTTGACGCCATGAACCTTTATTTAAAGTCATGAACCTATCCTTTGATGCCATGAACCTTTCTTTTAAAGTAATGAACCTTTCCTTTGATGCCATGAACCTTTCTTTAAAGTCATGAACCTTTCCATTGACGCTATGAACCTTTCTTTAAAGTCATGAACCTTTTCCTTTGAACGTCATGAACCTTTCTTTAAAGTCATGAACCTTTCCTTTAACGTCATAAACCATTCCTTTAAAGTCATAAACCTTTCCTTTGAAGTCATATACGTTTCCTTTGAAGTCATGAACCATTCTTTAAAGTCATGAACATTTCCTTTGACGTCATGAACCCTTCCTTTAAAGACATAAACCTTTCCTTTGAGGTAATGAACCTTTTCTTTAACATAAAGAACCTTTCTTTAATGTCATTAACCTTTCCCTTCACGTCATGAACCTTATTTTGAAGTTATGAACCTTATTTTAAAGTCATGAACCACTCCTTTCAATCCATTAACCTTTCCTTTAAAGTCATAAACGTTTCCTTTGAAATCATGAGGCTTTTCTTTAAAGTCATTAACCTTTTCTTTGATGTCATGAACCTTTCTTTACAGTCATGAACCTTTCAATAACCTTTCCTTTGAAGTCACGAACCTTTCCTTTGAATTCATGAAACTTTCCTTTGAACTCATGAACCTTTTGTTGAAACCATAAACCTTTGCTTTGAAGTAACGAACCTCTCTGTTGAAACCATGAACCTTTCCTTTGAAATAATGGACCTTTCCATTAAATTTATGAATCTTTCCTTTGAAGACTTAAACCTTTCCTTTGAAGTCATGAACCTTTCCTTAATGAGTAAAAAAGCCACAACAATATAATTGATAAATTGTATATTTTAAGACACAAAAATATACAAAAAAGGGGATAAAAACGAGGGAGCTTTCGACCGTTTGCGCAACGGTCCTCTTCAGCCAACTGAATCAAAATACTAGTTTTTCTTAAAAAGAACATTAACCTTTGAAGTCCGTTGAAAAGAATTTTGGTGATAGTCGATCCAGGAAAACATCGAAATCTCTTTCAGTGTGGACTTGGCAGTTGCCTTTGAAATCATGTACGTAATGGCTGTTTCCCCATATCTGTGGGCCAACCGTCGTGATCTTCTTAACGGCTGTCGTTCGAGCGTACGGTGCTCATCACATCACTGGTTAGGTGGTTCGTGGGTGGAGAACGACTTTCAGCATCGGTGCCTGTTGTTTCTGCGACAACTGCCACTTCGACAACCTGTGCGGGGAGAGATGAGGAAGACACAGTATCAGGGGCCTCGAGAAACTGCCTGAAATTTAAATTTATGGAATGACAGACTAGCCTGTCTGTATGAAGGTCCTCCTGCGTAAAGGCTTTATTGCCATCTAATGTATTGCAAATATTTATCAAAGCCCTCCACTACCCTTCTATGGCCTACTTGAAACTTCTATATATAGTTTTAGCTCCCTCCCAATCCATGACGTGATTATTCTCCCAACAATGTTTAGCAATAGCGCTGTTTTGAGCAAGTCCAATCAATTTTTCATTCTTTCAGTAATTTACTACACACCAACCTTTCCTTTTAGGCAACAAGAGAAAGTTCAAGGTCGCTGACTGACGCAATGTCGTTTTACAGTTGTTGAGAAAAGTGTATCATTTCTTATTTTCCAATTTCAATATATTATTTACATTATTTCGTGCATATTTTCCGTGCATGCCTCATATTAGTGCACATAAAAGGTTGTTTCAAGCTAAGGGACAACATATAACCAGTGAAGATTATGCAAGAAACTCATGTTGCATTGAGCTGTACTGGTGTTGGGCGCAGCCTTGAAAACGTGGGCGGTGGTGGAGGCTGTGAGGGAGACACACGTGGTTGCTGAACAAAAGAATTCTACACTTTGCGAAATGAACAGTTGGAAAAGTATACTGTTGCAGTCTAAGAAATTAATAATGAAAATTTCTTATCTTTACAAGAAATGAAGAATATTGCAAGTGTAATGATGTGTGCTGGTAAATGTGGGGAGTATTGTCGCTTTTCAATACTAATGAATTGGTTTTGACTGCAGTTATGCATTTATGTGGGAAATTTGAGACAAAGTACTTCTTGAAAAGTTAAAAGACATGAAAAAAATTAAGATTTATGGGAAAAATCACAATGATACAGTAGGTGCTTGACATGGATTGCTTTTTTTTTTTTTACTATGCGCAATAAACAGCTCTTAAGGGCATTAGAAAAAAAATATTTTCATGTATTTTATGTAAAAAAATTATTTTCCAACATTCTATGTTAATAAATGTCAATTTTCAAGTGAAAATATTTATTCCTGAGTTTATTACTCATGTATCAATGTTCCCTGAACTTTGATCGCAAATTTCTCAAAATAAGTTTCTTTTAGAATTATGAGTGCACTTAAATCCTATAAATTTTTTGCTTAATGTTGGATTTTTGAAATTCAAAAAACATTAGAATCTATATACAATTTAGAAGCATGTACATAGGGCTTTTTCTATTACTTATACATTTATCATTTTTTATATTCTATTTTATACATCTAATAAAAATATATATTTTTTAAAATAAAAAATAACTTCATTAATATTGTCAACATGAGTAAAAAATCAATAAGTAATGAAGATAAAGGAAAATACTATCAACTGAGGGAGAAAAAATTATAAATGTATATATCAAAGATTTTATTAAGACCTGAAAATTCCAATAAAAATCAATAAAACTCTCAATAACTCAAAAACGGTTCAACCAATTTATTTGGAAGTTTTCATATAGCTATCTTTAATTACCCTTAATACGTGAAAAAAAAAACATTGAAACAAATTGAATGATGAATAATGGGAGTCAATGTTAAGTAACACCGCCCCCATGAAGTCATGAACCTTTCCTTTTAGTCATAAACATTTCCTTTAAAGTCATAAACCTTTGCTTTGGAGTCATGAACCTTTCCTCTGAGTCACGAGCTCTCCTTCAAAGTCATGAACCTTTCCTTTGAAGTCACAAACCTTTCCTTTGAAGCCACGAACCTTTCCTTTGAAGTTATGAATCTTTCCTTTGAAGTCATGAACCTTTCCTTTGATGTCATGGACCTTTCCTTTGATGTCATGAACCTTTCTGTAGAAATAAATTAGCCCTTCCTTTGAAGTCACGAACCTTTCCTTTAAATTTATGAACCTTTCCTTTAAAGTCATGCACCTTAACTTTTAAATCATAAACCTTTCCTTTGAAATCCATTAACCTTTCCTTTGAAATATTGAACCTTTCCTTTGTGTCATTAAGCTTTCCTTTGAGTCAGGACCTTTCCCTTTGAAATCATAATTTTTTTTTCTAAGTCATGAACCTACCTTTGAGTCAAAAACTTTTCTCTAGAAATCATGAACGGTTCCTTTGAGCCATGAACGTTTCCCATGAAGTCATAAACCTTTCCTTTGAGTCATGAACCTTTTTTTTTGTAAATCATGAACCTTTCCTTTAAGTCATATACCTTTTCTTTGAGTCATGAACCTTTCCTTTGAAATCATGAACCTTTCCTTTGAGTTATGAATCTTTCCTTTGAAGCAACGATCCTTTCCATTGAGTCATATAGGTTTCCCTTGAATCATGAATCTTTCCTTTGAAATCGTGAACTTTTCCTGTGAATCATGAACCTTCTCTTTGAAAGCATGAACCTTTCCTTTAAATCATATACCTTTCCTTTGAGTCATGAACCTTTCTTCTGAAATCATGAACCTTTCCTTTAATTCATATACCTTTCCTTTGAGTCACGAACCTTTCCTTTGAAATCATGAACATTTCCTTTGAGTCATGAACCTTTTCTTTGAGTCATGAACCTTTCCTTTGAGTCATGAACCTTTTCTTTGAAATCATTAACCTTTCCTTTAAGTCATTTACCTTGACTTTGAGTCATGAATATTTCCTGTGAAATCATGAACCCTTCCTTTGAGTCATGAACCTTTCCTTTGAAATAATGAACTTTTTCTTTGAGTCATGAACATTTCCTTTGAAATCATGAATCTTTTCTATGGGTCATGAAGCTATCCTTGAAAGTCATTATCCTTTAATTTGATGTCATGAGCCTTTCATTTGAAATCATGAACCTTTCCATTAAAGTCATAAGCCTTTCCTTTGAAGTCTTGAACTTTTCTTTTGATATCATGAACCTTTCCTTTGAAAATATGAATCTTTTCTTTGGGTCATGAACTTTCCTTTGAAATTAAGAAATTTTCCTTTGAGTCATGAACCTTTCCTTTGAAGTCATGAACCTTTCTTTGAAATTATAAACATTTATTTTGAAGTCATAAACCTTTCCCTTGAGTCATGAACATTTTCTTTGATTCATGATCCTTTCCTTTGAAATCATGAACCTTTCTTTCAAGTCACAAACCTTCCCTTTGAGTCATGAGCTTTTCCTTTGAAATTATGAACCTTTCCTTTAAGTCACGAACCTTTCCTTTGAGTCACGAACTTTTCCTTTAAATTCACGAACCTTTCCTTTAAAGTGAAGCACCGTAACTTTGAATTCATTAACCTTTCCTTTGAAATATTGAACCTTTCCTTTGTGTCATTAAGCTTTCCTTTGAGTCACGACCTTTCCTTCTGAAATCCTAAATCTTTTTTTCAAGTCATGAACCTACCATTGAGTAAAGAACTTTTCACTAGAAATCATGAACCGTTCCTTTGAGCCATGAACGTTTCCCTTGAAGTCATAAACCTTTCCTTTGAATCATGAACCTTTTTTGTAAATCATGAACCTTTCCTTTAAGTCATATACCTTTTCTTTGAGTCATGAACCTATCCATCGAAATCATGAACCTTTCCTTTGAGTTATGAACCTTTCCTTTGAAGCAATGAACCTTTCCATTGAGTCATATAGGTTTCCCTTGAGTCATGAACCTTTCTTTTGAAATCGTGGACTTTTCCTTTGAATCATGAACCTTCTCTTTGAAATCATGAACCTTTCCTTTAAACCATATACCTTTCTTTTGAGTCACGAACCTTTCCATTGAAATCATGAACATTTCCTTTGAAATAATGAACTTTTCCTTTGAGTCATGAACGTTTCAATTAAAATCAAAAATCTTTTCTTTGGGTCATTATCCTTCAATTTGATGTCATAAGCCTTTCATTTCAAATTATGAGCCTTTCCATTAAAGTCATAAAACTTTCCTTTGAAGTCTTGAACTTTTCTTTTGATATCATGAACCTTTCCTTTGAAAATATGAATCTTTTCTTTGAGTCATGAACTTTCCTTTGAAATAATGAACTTTTCCTTTGAGTCATGAACGTTTCAATTAAAATCAAAAATCTTTTCTTTGGGTCATTATCCTTCAATTTGATGTCATAAGCCTTTCATTTCAAATTATGAGCCTTTCCATTAAAGTCATAAAACTTTCCTTTGAAAACTTTTCTTTTGATATCATAAAAAATATGAATCTTTTCTTTGAAGTCTTGAACTTTTCCTTTGAGTATCATTAAAATCAAAATCTTTTCTTTGAAAATATGATGTCATCTTTTCATTTGAGTCATTAACTAAAACTTCCTTTGAAATCTTGAACTTTTCTTTTGATATCATGAACCTTTCCTTTATGAATCTTTTCTTTGAAAACTTTCCTTTGAAATTATTTATTTTGAGTCAGAACCTCTTGAAATCTTAAACATTTATTTTTAAGTCATAAACCTTTCCTTTGAGTTATGAACCTTTCCTTTATATTCATGAACCTTTCCTTTGAAATCTTAAACATTTCTTTTGAAGTCGTAAACCTTTCCTTTGATTCATGATCCTTTCCTTTGAAATCATGAACCTTTGTTTTGAGACATGAACCTTTCCTTTGAGTCACGAAACTTTTCTTTGGAATCATGAACTTTTCCTTTAAGTCGTGAACCTTTCCTTTGAGTCATGAACCTTTCCTTTAAATTCATAAACCTTTCCTTTAAAGTCATGAACCTTTCCTTTGAAGTCATAGACCTTTCCTTTGAAATCATTAACCTTTCCTTTGAAATACTGAACCTTTCCTTTGTGTCAATAAGCTTTCCTTTGAGTCATGACCCTTCCCTTCGAAATCATAAAACTTTTTTTCATGTCATGAACCTACCTTTGAGTCATGAGCTTTTCACTGGAAATCATGAACTTTTCTGTGAGACATGAACCTTTCCTTTCAGTCATGAAACTTTCCCTTGAAGTCATATACCTTTCATTTGAGTCATGAATCTTTCCTTGGAAATCATGCACCTTTCCTTTGAGTCATGAACCTTTCCTTTGAAGCAATGAACCTTTCCATTGAGTCATAAACCTTTCCCTTGGGTCATGAACCTTTCTTTTGAAATCATGACTTTTTCTTTGAGTCATGAACCTTCTCTTTGAAATCATGAACCTTTCCTTTAAATAATATACTTTTCCTTTGAGTCATAAACCTTTTCTCTGAAGTCAGGAACATTTCCTTTAAGTCATATAACTTTCCTTTGAGTCATGAACCTTTCCTTTAAAATCAAGAACCTTTCCTTTGTGTCATGAACCTTTCCTTTGAGTTATGAACCTTTTCTTTGAAGTAATGAGCATTTCCATTGAGTCATATACCTTTCACTTCAGTCATGAACCTTTCCTTTGAAATTGTGAACTTTTCCTTTGAGTCGTGACCCTTCTCTCTGAAATTCGTGAACCTTTCCTTTAAATCATATACCTTTCCATTGATTCCTGAATCTTTCCTTTGAGTTAAGAACATTTTCTTGGAAATCATGAACCTTTCATTTAAGTCATATATATTCTACTTTGAGTCATGAACCTTCCCTTTGAAATCATGAATCTTTCCCTTGAAGTCATATACCTTTCCTTTGAGTCATGAATCTTTCCTTTGAAATCATGAACCTTTCCTTTAAGTCATATACCTTTCCTTTGAGTCATGAACCTTTCATTTGAAATCATGAACATTCCCTTTGAGTCATGAACCTTTCTTTTGAGTCATGAACCTTTTCTTTGAAATCATGAACCTTTCTGTTAACTCATATACCTTTCCTTTGAGTTATGAACTTTTCCTTTGAAGTCATGAACATTTCCCTTGAAATCTTGAACCTTTCCTTTGAAGTTATGAACTTTTCCTTGAGTCATGAAACTTTTCTTTGAAATCAAAAATCCTTTATTTGGGTCATGAAACTTTCCTTGGAAGTCATGATTCTTTCCCTTGAAGTTTTGACCCCTTAATTTGATTTCATGAACCTTCCATTTGAAATTATGAACCTTTCCATTGAAGTTATAAACCTTTCCTTTGAAGTCTTGAACTTTTCTTTTGATATCATGAACCTTTCCTTTTAAAATATGACTCTTTTCTTTGAGTTATGAACCTTTCCTTTGAAATCATGGACTTTTCCTTTAAGTCATGAACCTTTCCCTTGAAGTAAAAAACTTTTCCTTTGAGTCATGAGCCTTTTTTGGAAATCATGAACTTTTCCTTTGAGTCATATACCTTTCCTTTGAGTCATGAACTTTTCCTTTGAAATCATGAATCTTTCCTTAGAATTATGAACCTTTCCTCTGAAGTAACGAACCTCTCCATTGAGTCATATAGCTTTCCTATGAGACATGAACCTTCTCTTTGAAATCATGAACCTTTCCTTTAAATCATATATCTTTCCTTTGAGTCAGAAACATTTTCTTTGAAATCATGAATCTTTCCCTTAAGTCATATATCTTTCCTTTGAGTCACAAACCTTTCCTTTGAATTCGTGAACATTTCCTTTGAGTTATAAACCTTTCCTTTGAGTCATGAACCTCTTCTTTGAAACTGTGAAAATTTGCTTTGACTTATAAGCCTTTCCTTTGAAATAATGAACTTTTCCTTTGAGTCTTGAACCTTTCCTTTGAAATAATGAATCTTTTCTTTGGGTTATAAAACTACCCTTGGAAGCCATGATCGTTTAATTTGATGTCATGAGCCTTTCATTTGAAATCATGAACCTTTCCATTTAAGTCATAAACCTTTCCTTTGAAGTCTTGAAATTTTCTTTCGATATCATGAACCTTTCCTTTCAGAATATGAATCTTTTCTTTGAGTCACGAACTTTCCTTTGGAATTATGAACTTTTTCTTTGAGTCATGGACCTTTCCTTTGGAGTCATGAACCTTTCTTTGAAATCTTAAACATTTATTTTTGAAGTCATAAACCTTCCCTTTGAGTCATGAACCTTTCGTCTGAAGTCAGGAACCTTTCCTTTGAAGTCTTAAACATTTCTTTTGAAGTCATAAACTTTCCCTTTGAGGCGACAACATTTCCTTTGATTCATGATCCTTTCCTTTGAAATCATGAACATTTCTTTTCAGCCATAAGCCTTACCTTTGAGTCATGAACCTTTCCTTTGAAATCATGAACTTTTCCCATAAGTCATGAACCTTTCCTTTGAATCATGAACCTTCCCTTTAAATTCAAATACCTTTCTTTAAATCATGAATCTTTCCTTTGAAGTCATAGACCTTTCCTTTGAAATACTGCACTTTTCCTTTGTGTCGATAAGCTTTCCTTTGAGTCATGACCCTTCCCTTTGAAATCATAAATCTTTTTTTCAAGTCATGAACCTACCTTTGAGTCATGAACTTTTCACTAGAAATCATGAATGAACCTTTCTTTGAGTCATGAACCTATCCTTTTAGCCTTGAACCTTCTCTTGAAGACATATACCTTTCCTTTGAGTCATGAAATTTTCCTTGGAAATCATGAACCTTTCCTTTGAGTCATGAACATTTCCTTTGTAGCAATGAACCTTTCCACTGAGTCATAAACCTTTCCTTTGAAATCATGAACCTATCCTTTAAGACATATACCTTTCCTTTGAGTCATGAACCTTTCCTTTAAAATCATGACCCTTTCCTTCACGTCATGAACCTTTCCCTTGAGTTATGAACCTTTCCTTTGAAGTAATGAACATTTCCATTGAGTTATAAACCTTTTCCTTCAGTCATGAACCTTTCCATTGAAATTGTGAACTTTTCCTTTGAGTCGTGATCCTTCTCTTTGAAATTCGTGAACCTTTCTTTTAAATCATATGCCTTTCCTTTGAGTCCTGAACCTTTCCCTTGAGTTATGAATCTTTTTTTTAATAAATGAACCTTTCCTTTAAGTCATATATATTTTCCTTGGAGTCATGAACCTTCCCTTTGAAATCATGAACCTTTCCTTTAAGTCATATACCTTTCCTATGGGTCATGAACCTTTCCTTTAAAATCAAGAACCTTTCCTTTGCATCATGAACCTTTCCTTTGAGTTATGAACCTTTCCCTTGAAGTAATGAACAATTTCATTGAGTCATATACCTTTCCCTTCAGTCATGAACCTTTCCTTTGGAATTGTGAACTTTTCCTTTGAGTCTTGACCCGTCTCTTTGAAATTCATGTACCTTTCCTTTGAGTCCTGGACCTTTCCTTTGAGTTATGAACATTTTCTTGGAAATCATAAACCTTTCCTTTAATTCATATATACTTTCCTTTGAGGCATGAACCTTCCCTTTGAAATCATGAACATTTCCTTTGAGTCTTGAACCTCTCCTTTGAAATCATGAACAGTCCATTTGAGTCATGAACCTTTCCTTTTAGTCATGAACCTTTTCTTTGAAATCATGAACCTTTCTGTTAACTCATATACCTTGCCTTTGAGTCATGAACTCTTCCTTTGAAGTCATGAACCTTTCCGTCAAAAACTTGAACCTTTCATTTGAAGTTATGAACTTTTCCTTTGAGTCATGAAACTTTCTTTTGAAATCATGAATCTTTTCTTTGAGTCATGAAACTTTCCTTGGAAGTCATGATTCTTTCTCTTGAAGACGCGACCCTTTAATTTGATTTCACGAACCTTTCACTTGAAATCATGAACCTTTCCATTTAAGTTATAAACCTTTCCTCTGAAGTCTTGAACTTTTCTTTTGATATCATGAACCTTTCCTTTGAAAATATGAATCCTTTCTTTGAGTCATGAACCTTTCCTTTGAAATTATGAACTTTTCTTTGAGTCATGAACCTTTCCTTTGAAGTCATGGACTTTTCCTCTAAGTTATGAACCTTTCCTTCGAAGTCATGGACCTTTCCTTTGAAATCTTAAACATTTCTTTTGAAGTCATAAACATTTCCTTTGAGTCATGCACCTTTCCTTTGAAATCATGAACCTTTCCTTTAAGTCATGAACCCTTCCTTTGAAGTCTTAAACATTTCTTTTGAAGTCATAAACCTTTCCTATGAGTCATGAATATTTCCTTTGATTCATGACCCTTTCCTTTGAAACACGAACCTCTCTTTTGAGTCATAAACCTTTCCTTTGAGTCATGAACCTTTTCTTTGAAATCATAAACCTTTCTTTTAAGTCATGAACCTTTCCTTTAAGTCATGTACCTTTCCTCTAAATATATGAACCTTCCCTTTCGCTTGAAATCATAAACCTTTCCTTTGAAATCATTAACCTCTCCTCTGAAATACTGAACCTCTCATTTGTGTCATTAAGCTTTCCTTTGAGTCACGACCTTTCCCTTTGAAATCATTAATCTTCTTTCAAGTCATGAACCTACCATTGATTCATGAACTTTTCACTAGAAATCATGAACCTTTCTTTGAGTCATAAAACTTTCTTTGAGTTATGAACCGTTACTTGAGCCACGAACCTTTCCCTTGAAGTCATAAACCTTTCCTTTGAGTCATGAACCTTTTTTGAGAAGTTATGAACCTTTCCTTTAAGTCATATAAATTTCCTTTGAGTCATGAAACTTTCCTTTGAAATAATGAACCTTTCCTTTGAGTTATGAACCTTTCCTTTGAAGCAACGAACCTTTCCATTGAGTCATATTGCTTTCCTATGAGTCATGAACCTTCTCTTTGAAATCATGAACCTTTCCTTTAAATCATATAATTTTATTTTGAGTCATGAACCTTTTCTTTGAAATCATGAACCTTTCCCTTAAGTCATATATCTTTCCTTTGAGTCACGAACCTTTCCTTTGAAATCATGAACATTTCCTTTGAGTTATAAACCTTTCCTTTGAGTCATGAACCTTTTCTTTGAAATCATGAAACTTTCCGTTAAGTTATATACCTTTGCTTTGAGTCATGAACCTTTCCTTTGAAATCATGAACCTTTCCTTTGAGTCATGAACCTTCCCTTTGAAATAATGAACTTTTCCTTTGAGTCATCAACCTTGCCTTTGAAATCGTGAATCTTTTCTTTGGGTTACGAAAATACCCTTGAAAGTCATGATCCTTTAATTTGATGTCATGAGCCTTTCATTTGAAATCATCAACCTTTCCATTTAAGTCATAAACCTTTCCTTTGAAGTCTTGAACTATTCTTTCGATATCATGAACCTTTCCTTTGAAAATATGAATCCTTTCTTTGAGTCATGAACCTTTCCTTTAAAATTATTTACTTTTCCTTGAGTCATGAGCCTTTCCTTTGGAGTCATGAACCTTTCTTTGAAATCTTAAACATTTATTTTGAAGTCATAAACCTTTCCTTTGAGTCATGAACCTTTCATTTGAAGTCAGGAACTTTTTCTTTGAAATCTTAAACATTTCTTTTGAAGTCATAAACCTTTCCTTTGAGTCTTGAACCTTTCCTTTGAAATCATGAACCTTTCCTTTAAGTCATGAACCTTTTCTTTGAGTCTTGAACCTTTCCTTTGAAATCATGAACCTTTCCTTTCAGTCATGAACCTTTCCTTTGAGTCATTAACCTTTCCTTTGAAGTCATAGACCTTACTTTGAAATCATTAACCTTTCTTTTGTAATACTGCACCTTTCTTTTGTATTAATAAGCTTTCATTTGAGTCATGACCCTTCCCTTTGAAATCATTAATCTTTATTTTAAGTCATTAACCTACCTTTCAGTCACGAACTTTTCACTGGAAATCATGAACCTTTCTTTGAGTTATGAACATCTCCTTTTACCCATGAACCTTTCCCTTGAAGATATACACCTTTCCTTTGAGTCATGAACCTTTCTTTGGAAATCATGAACCTTTCTATTGAGTCATAAACATTTCCCTTGAGTCAAGAAACTTTCCTTTGAATTCATGAAAGTTTCATTTGAGTCATGAACCTTCTCCTTGAAATCATGAACCTTTACTTCAAATCATGTGCCTTTCCTTTGAGTCATATACCTTTCCTTTGAAATCACGAACCTTTCCTTTAAATCATTAACTTTTCCTTTGAGTCACGAACCTTTCCTTTGAGTCATGAACCTTTCCTTTGAGTTTTGAACCTCTCCTTTAAAATCACAAACCTTTCCTTTGAGTCATGAACCTTTCCTTTGAGTTTTGACCCTTCTCTTTGAAATTCATGAACCTTTCCTTTAAATCATAAACCTATCCTTTGAGTCCTGAACCTTTCCTTTGAGTTATGAACCTTTTCTTGGGAACCATGAACCTTTCCTTTAAGTAATATACCTTTCCGTTGAAATCATGAACCTTTCTTTTGAGTCATAAACCTTACCTTTGAGTCATGAACCTTTCCTTTGAAATTATGAGCTTTTCCTTTAAATCATGAACCTTTCCTTTGAGTCATGAACATTCCTTTAAATTCACAAACCTTTCCTTTAAAGTCATGAACCTTTCCTTTGAAGTTATAGACCTTTCCTTTTGAAATCATAACCTTTCCTTTGACATACTGAATCTTTCCTTTGTGTCAATAAGCTTTCATTTGATTCATGACCCTTCCCTTTGAAATCATAAATCTTTTTTTCAAGTCAGGAACCTACCTTTGAGTCATGAACTTTTCACTGGACATCATGACCCTTTCTTTGAGTCATGAACATTTCCTTTGAACATGAATCTTTCCTTGAGTCACGAAATCATTAACATTTCCTTTAAGTCATATTCCTTTCCTTTGAGTCGTGAATTTTTGCTTTGAAATTATGAACCTTTCCTTTGAGTCATGAACCTTTCCTTTGAATAAGTTTCTTTTGAGTCATGAACCTTTCCTTTGAATAAGTTTCTTTTGAGTCGTGAACCTTTCCTTTGAAATCATGAACCTTTCCTTTAAATCATATACCTTCCTTTTGATTCATGAACCTTTCCTTTGAAATCATGAAACTTTCCTTTAAGTCATTTACCTTTCCTTTGAGTCATGAACCTTTCCTTTGAGTCATGAAACTTTTTTTAAATGATGAACCTTTCTGTTAACTCATATACATTTCCTTTGAGTCATGAACCTTTCCTTTGAAATCATGAACTTTTCCTTTGAGCCATGAACCTTTCCTTTGAAGTAATGAACTGTTCCTTCGAGTTATGAACCTTTCCCTTGAAATCAAAAACTTTTCCTTTGAAATTATGGACTTTTCCTTTGAAGTTATAAATCTTTCCTTTGAAGTCATAAACCTTTCCTTTGAAGTCAACAAACCTTTGGGTCATTAACCTTTCCTTTGAAATCATGCATCTTTCTTTTAAGTCATGAACCTACATTTCCTTTGAGTCATGAACCCTTATTTTGAAATCATGAACCTTTCCTTTGAGTCTTGCACCTTTCCTTTGGAATCTTGAACCTTTTCTTTAAGTCATGAACCTTTCCTTTGAAGTCATAAAACTTTTCTTTGAGTCATGAACCTTTCTTTTGAAATCATGAAACTTTCCTTTGAGTAATAAACATTTGTTTTGAAGTTATATACTTTTTGTTTGAGTCATAAATCTTTTCTTTGAAATCTTGAATCTTTCCCTTGAGCCTTGAACCTTTTGTTTGAGTCATAAACCTTTCCTTTGAAGTCATGACCCTTTCCTTGAGCAATGAACCTTTCGCTTGAAGTTATTAGCCTTGCATTTGAAGCCATTAACCTTTCCTTTGATGTCAGGAATCTTTCCTTTGAAATGTTGAACCTTTCTTTTAAAGTCTTGAACGTTCCTTTTGAAATCATGAACACTTCCTTTGATGTCATGAACCTTTCTCTTGAAATCATGAACCTTTCATTTGAAATCATGAACCTTTCCTTTGAATCATAAACCTTTCCTTTGAGCCATGAACCTATCCTTTGAAATCATATACCTTTCCTTTAAGTCATGAGCCTTTATTTTGAGTCATCAAGCTTTCTTTTGAAGTCATGAACTTTTCCTTTGAGTCATGAATCTTTCTTTAGAAGTCATGAATCTTTACTTTGAAATCTTGACCTTTTCCTTTGAAGTCATAAACATTTCCTTTGAAGTCATAATACTCTCCTTTGAGTCATGAACCTTTCCTTTGAAGTCATAAACTTTATTTTGAATCATGAACCTTTCATTTGAAATCATGAACCTTTCTTGTAAGTCATGAAACTTTCCTTTGAGTTATGAATCTTTCCTTTAAAATCATGAACCTTTGCTTTGATTCATGAACTTTTCCTTTGAAATCACGAATCTTTCCTTTGAGTCATGAACCTCTCCTTTGAAGCCATAAACCTTTCCTTTGAAGTCATGAAGCTTTCCTTTGAGTCATGATACTTGCCTTTGAAGTCCTGAACCTTTTCTTTGAAATCACATACATTGCTTTTAAGTCATGAAGCTTTGCTTTGAAATCATGAACCCTTCCTTTAAGTCATGAACCTTTCCTTTGTTTCATGAACCTTTGCTTTGGAATCTTAAGCCTTTCCTTTATGTCAGGAGCCTTTCCTTCTGAATCATGAACCTTCCCTTTAAGTCATGAACCTTTCTTTTGAAATCTTGAACCTTTCCTTCAAGTCATGAACCTTTCCACTGTTCATGAGTTCGGAATTGAATTTTCCACCCCCGTCTTTTCGTAAGAAATTTATCGTTGTCAGGCTTGCAAGTTTTCTTATGACCAGGCTTATTAAAGAATAAATAGCTGTCATTCATAAAAGCTTTCCTTTTTAACACTGTAAGTAATACTTTACTATAACCGTCCTAATTTGTTGCCTTTGCCGTCTTTTGTAAATTATTATGTCGATATATCTGAATAAGAATCTATTACAGAGGCAAAGTCGTTATTCTTTTAGAATCCTGTTTGCAACTTTAACATCATTTTCTGTAACATCACGATGTGATCAAGATTTATGGTGATATATAAAATACGTTTTTTTTTTATTCAATTCTTCATAGCGGCTGAGCAGAGAGTTTCCGGCTGAGGTTCTAGGGAAAATAACATAGTTAAAATTCAGGTGTCAGTCATTTCACTTCACTTCCAGTTGCCTCATCGTTAAAATGGAAGCAGTCGTCTTTAAAGTAACGTTTTTTTCTCTCTCTCTCTTCACGTGAAAGCCTTTCTTTTCAGGAATCAGCTCTTGTATTTTATCACATTCCTTCCTCCCTAGTATTCTTTTATTCTGTTAAAATGCATTGCAAATGAATTCTTTGTGATCTGGCTCGACTACTCTATTGCAGGTGGGAATTTTATTATACAGGAAAACTTCATTATCAAACACACATACATAAATACATACAAACATATATACATTTGTAAGACACTGGAATTTTCCTTTAGAAGAGGTGGTTTTGATGATCTTCAACATCGGATACTGCTCACGTGACGTCATCGAAACCAAATGCTATTCATGGAACTATAAGTAGATTAACTGAAATGATGATATTAAAAATATATGTGATATTTGCAAATGAGTTCCCACATTGTTCTATACACGTTTTTATATATATATATATATATATATATATATATATATATATATATATATATATATATATATATATATATATATTATTATGATTAGCAAGAATTCATATAGCAAATTGCCTATATGTATATATATCCTTTGTTGTTGTTGGTTGTTCTGTCGTGTTTCATTTATATATAGCCGGCCGATCGATAGACCATCTGTCTATCGATTTAATATACAGGGGTTTAAAAAGATTAAAGGCGCTCCCATTTGATAAAGATCTTTCCTTCTTCGATATAAAAATATAATCTGGCTTGTATGTTTCTCTCTACAGACCAAACCTCCCCTGTGGGCATATAGGCAATAGTCAAAGCATCTGTGTTGGTATATATATCCTGCCCCATAGGAGGGGATAAAAGCATATAAACCCATATGAGGTCGACACACACACGCGGGCTGGAAGATATGGAGGAACTATGTGAAGACGTCCTCAACACCTGGCCCCACCGATGCCCCTTGCATCCTAACCACGTGGCCATTTCCAAGGTATACTTTTCTCGCGCCGACCGTATTCCTCGAGCCCTGCGCCATTGCATGAGTTTCGAGGAGTCCCATCGCCTTGCCCTTTACGGAAGCTGCCCATCTCACCACGTGGAAGAAACTCGTCCTCGGAAGTCGCAAAGTCATCCACGGACTGCCTTCTACTGCGCCCTCTCGGAAAATCTGCTAAGGTAAAGTGCCCTGGAAGAGCCCCCATTTCAGTCACGCTTTTGTCTCGTAATATTTTCTTAAGAAGGCGAAATCTCCCGCTTGTCTAATATGTCATTTTCTCTTTGCATCGGCAGTATTAATTCTTTATTACTCCTTTGGCACCCCCTCGAGTGCAGCAATTCATTATTATTTTGTCTATTTCCATTATGGCGTATAATGTGTATCTCATTTCAGGGGATCTATCGTGGAAGCTTCTTGGACTGTGTTCAAATTCCCCAGTTTCATTCAATCTGGTGAGTTTATCAACTTCCCCTTCAAAATACTAGATGTCATTTTATGTAAAGCGGGAACTAGGTTAAATGTGCCCACGTTATTTCATATATAATATTTCCTCAGTAATAAATTTCAGGCCTATGCTCATGTAGGTGGAAAGGGTCCAGTTGTTTTTTCACACAAGTCTTTTTTAGAACCTTTTCACCCAAGTACCCACGAAGCTAACAGAATCACAAGGCATATTTCCCCTAAAATCCTGACCCAGCAAATGACAATAGAAATATGAATTATCCTTCTGATGGAATAAGATATATATAATATATATATATACAGATATATATATATATGTGTGTGTGTTTGTCTGTGTGTGTGTATATATATATATATGGAACCTATATCCACCTATATCCTACGTGAGTCAGAAATTTATTTCTATATCCACACATTGTGTGTTGATATTTATATATATATATATATATATATATATGTGTGTGTGTGTGTGTGTGTGTGTCTGTGTGTATATATATATATATATATATATAAGCTAAACAGTCTATATATATAGGAAGAAATAGTATATCATTGACAATTTATATATATAATATCTTTTCTATAAAAAGATATAAAAACACTTTACTAAATATATATATAATATAGAAAGTCCAAAGGGATATATGAGAGTAAAACTATGGAACCTATAACAGGATATATATATATATATATAGCCTATAAGTTCATATATATATATATATATAAACAGTCTTATATATATATGGATAAGAAGAACAGCCATCATATCACTGACAAATTTTATATATAGCTGCGTATATCACTATCCCATCTTTCTGTATATAAAGATATATAAACTAATTAAAAACTTAAAGTAAGGAATAGAATGCTTTCTGTAGTAACACTATGATGAAATGTATGATATAAAAATATAATGATGAGCTATATATTATAAATATATATATAACACATGTTGTGCATATATATATATATATAAAATATATTTATATATATATTGCATATAATATATGACTTGTCTGTTTAAGGATTTATTCTGAAATATATATATATCAGCCTATATCCCCCGCTATAGTTGGCTTATATATATATTATATATATATTTCTTAAATGAAGAAATCCTTCTCTACCAAGAGCTTTTAAGAAAGTTCAAGACTGGATGTACTAGAAAGGATTCAAGGAAGACTTCTTTGCTTTATATATCCTTCTCGTTTGTCGGGTAAATCCGGAATTTGGTACGATACAGGTATATATATATTGACAGTTCCCTACTATATAAATACATAGTCTTATATACGCCTAGGAGATCCCACTTGTCCTATATCTAAGGTTTCCTGATCACTGAAATGGACCACCACCTCAAAGGACTTTTCATAGACGGTAGTATATATAACTATTTGGATTGGTGTCTATTCTGCACTAAGGCTAATAGCCCTAGTTCAATTAGTCTGGGGGGAGCTGTCCAGCGCATCATATATATGGACAAGGCCGCAGATATGGCTCTGAAGATCTAAATATATATAAGTATTAACGAGCGAACTATGATATAAAATAAAAGTATATAACTGACTCTATATGTATGGATGTTTTCATATAAGCTATTTATTTTGTATTGAAATCTACAAATCTGTATGGAAGACCTCATTATTTTATTTGCATACATACATATACATATAGACATATATTTAGGTGTTTGTGTAAACGGACGCCATC
>NC_089752.1:87815468-87822968 GCF_040412425.1 Macrobrachium rosenbergii
ACTTTTGTTTTTGTCCATATCAATTTTAGTTTATGCTGAAGAGGGGGAGCCACTAATTTCGAAACACCCTAGCTTCGTAACTATACATGATAGTATTAATCTGTAAAAAGGATAATAAAGAAGAATGACAAATATTTTATTAGTCTTATTAATTTTCAACATGTCCACCACCATTACTAATACAAAACATTTTCCAGCTGATTTTCAGTAATACCTTCAATTATATCAGTTATCCTTGCTTTCAAGTCTGAATATCGAGGCTTAGTTGAATAAACAATACTTTTCACGTGTCCCCATAAAAAGACATCCAATGGAGTCAAATCTGGTATAATGATCTTGTCTTTCAGAAACCAGCAGGTTCAAAACAAAAACACAAGCAATTGGGCTGGAATGACTGACAAAAGGTGACAAGCAAAGAAGGAGTGGAACAAAACCACAAAATACAGCCTTAAGATTTACATTATATAGAAGTGACTTAGGTCCAGGAGAGGAAACACTTAAAATGACCAATTAAATAAACATTACAAATAACAGGCAGCAATATAAAACTCATGTAATTAAATCTTCATTAATCAATAAACAACTCACAGACAGCATAATACCATAAATAATACACTAGCAGCATTAAATAAAAAAAGCAGTCAGTATAATAAATAATACATGAGCAGTAAAATAAATATTACTGCATAAATACAAAATCAAGCAGCATAATAAATATAACAAGAGAAGTAAAATAAATACCACCCAAGCAGCACACCACAAAAACAGACGAACTCCAAGAGTAGTCGAGATGGTCAACACCATCAACAAGGATGCAGACAAACGAACAAACACGGTCGAGGCATCGAGACAGCCACTGGCTGCAGAACAGGAACACATCCACCAAGCAGATAACCCTGATCGAGTCGTCGAGACAGCCATTTGCTGCTGAAGGAACAAATTCTCACACAGATGACCAACAACGGTTGACCCATCGAACCATCCTCATGCTGCCATCAGGGAAGACGTCACATTAACAGACAAGGAGGTCCTTCACCTCCTGTCGAAGCCAACAGGTAAGTAATACCTGCCGCCCATCCAAACTGACTTCCAGCTGCTCTGCTGCTGAGGTACTGACTCCTTGCTGCTACGAACCTGACTTGCTGCTGCCCTGGACCTGACTGACGCTTTCAAAGTCACCGGGACAAACGTCAATTCCTTCCACAAAGAAACACAACTTACAGGAAAAGAAGGCAACAACCCACCAAGGGAACAATCAGCAAACGATTGTCCTCACATCTGGTGAACGTGGAGGCCAAAATGATGTTCCATCTCTTCCAATCCATCTGTTAGGGAATTTCTCATTTAAAAACTACCTAACTTGCAGAGCAAAGTGACAAGATGCACCATCTTTTTGAAACTGTAATCTTTATAAGTCATAATTGCTGAACCTTATGAATAAAGCAATTTTGCAGCATTTTTAAATACTTATAATTATCAGCATTAACGTCACGTCTTTCAAGAAAGAATGGCCATAAAATCTGATTCTTCCAAAAGCACACCAGACGTTAATTTTGAGAGAATCTCTTTCATGTTCAACAGATTCACGTGGCTTTTCAGTTCCCCAAATAGAGCAATTATGCCTGTTGACCTTGCCACTAATGTGGAATGTTGTTTCGTCAGAGAACATTAAATTATTAAAAATAGCATAATCAGTATTAATTCTTTCATTGAACTGGTGACAAAATTAAGTCATGTATGATAATCCTCTTCTAACAAAATTTGATGCCTTTGGATTCTGTAATCTTTCATTTTAAGCTTTTTCCTCAGAATCTTATGCACAGTCGATTTTGAAAGCTCATCTCCAAAGTTGCTCGTCTTAAACTCTTTCTCAGACTTCTTTCAAAGGATTGTACTACAGATGCTACAGTTCCTTCATCAATACATAGTCTAACAGACCTCGGTTTATCAATAACAGAACCTATCTCCTTAAATTTCTTCATCCACTCGGCTATGCAATTCCTTTATTGTACTGGGCTGCAAACCTTCTTTGGACAGCGACAGTACATTTTAGCTCAGCCAACCAGAGCGCAGTTTCATTTTCCTTTAGTGAAGCCAGGGATCAACAGCAGGTCCGAAAAAGAAGCCTGTTTTAAATTTCAGAGATTATGAAAAATATTTGATAAAACAAATTATAAATCAAACTTCAGAAGAACAGAAAAACAAGTAAAGAATGCGCCGAAGTTTCTTCGGCGCAATCGAGTTTTCTGTACAGCGGATAGTGCTGTATGAAACTTTCAGCCACAGCCCATGAAACCTTTAGCCACGGTCTGGTGGTGGCCAGTGTTGTTGGTACCTGTAGTGGTGCCATATGTATGATTATGGCTAACTTTAACCTTAAATAAAATAAAAGCTACTTGAGGCTAGAGGGCTGCAATTTGGTTTGTTTGATAACTGGAGGGTGGATGATCAACATACCAATTTGCAGCCCTCTTGCCTTAGTAGTTTTTAAGATCTGAGGGCGGTCAGAAAAAGTGTGGACAGACAGACAAAGCCATCGAAATAGTTTACTTTTACAGAAAATTAAACTAGAAACATCAAGCTTTCTTACCTTTTTTACATATTAAATCTACCATGTATAGTTACGAAGCTACAAGTATTTTAAATTGTTATATGACTTTATGGATATCCAATATATATATATATATATATATATATATATATATATATATATATATATATATATATATATATATAGCTATATATATATTATATATATATATAGCTATATATATATATATATATATATATATATATATATATATATATATATATATATATATATATATATATATATATATATATATATATATACATATATATATATATACATATATATACATAGCTATATATATATATATATATATATATATATATATATATATATATATATATATATATATATACATATATATATATATATATATATATATATATATATATATATATATATATATATATATATATATATATATATATATATATATATATATATATATATATATATATATATATATATATATATATATATATATATATATATATATATATATATATATATATATATATATATATATATATATATATATATACATATATATATATATACATATATATATATATATATATATATATATATATATATATATATATATATATATATATATATATATATATATATATATATATATATATATATATATATATATATATATATATATATATATATACATATATATATATATATACATATATATATATATATATATATATATATATATATATATATATATATATATATATATATATATATATATATATATATATATATATATATATATATATATATATATTTTATAAATCATATATATACTATATATATATATATATATATATATATATCAAATCATAGGGAAACAGGCCATTTTCTATAATTTTTACCTTTATTCCGACGTTTCGTAATATTACCTTTATTACATCTTCTGGGAATCTGTCAATAAACATCATAAAATTATAAAACAATCTTAAAAAAAATTTAAAAAAGCACTAAAAAGACTAAAATTTACAAGTACAAAGATATATTTAAAAGCTAAGACCGCCGACCAACCTTCAGTTTAGAGAGAGGAAGACTGAATGACACGAGAGAAAACAGAAAGAGACACGTCAACTAAGATAAGATTGGACCGAAGAGGTTTGGGTATTCAACTGGGGAACAAGCTGCTTGATGAGCAACGACTCTAGAATGGGTAGTTCGTGAGGATTTTGCATTTGCCCTATGATACAGAAAACGTCTCTCTCGATATGAGTTTTGCAAACTTTTGCATGATTCCTGATATTCGAATGCTCAGGATTGGAGAGCCTACTTCCTGTGCGAAAACTTATTCCGCGATGAGAATCGATTCTGACCCTCAGTAACCTCTTCGTAGATCCCACATAAGTCCCAGAGTTACACTTTGGGCAAGTATATTTTATATACTACATTAGAAGTCAAGAAGGGACTTAACCGATCTTTATACTTAAAGAAAGACCCAATAGTTAAGGGATTTTTTGGTATTAATTTAATACTGACTGCATTATAATGATTTTGCATAATCTGGATGAACCTTTTTCTGAAGGAGTCATCATGTAAGAATGGAAACTTAGCATAAATGATTAACTTCGGTACCATGATAACTGCTTTAGTGTCCTTGCAAAACTGATTATTAAGGAAACTACGAAGCATCCCAAAAAAAAGTTTTTGAGGGAAGCAATTGTTCTTAAAATATTCCAAAAGATAATTTATTTCCTGATTGAAGGAATGCCAATTTGATGTAATAAAAAATGCCCTATGGAGTAAAGTTGACACTGAATTGAGCTTAAAATTATAAAAACATGAGCTGTAATAATTAGATCCTAAACCCGTAAAAGTTTTCTTTCTAAAAACAGAGGTGTTAAAAGAACCATTCTCTCTTGTTACAAGTATATCTAAAAAAGGTAGTTGACCATTTTCCTCTCTTTCTACTGTGAATTTAATATTGTTATGTTGAGAATTAGCGTATGCTAAAAAGGAGTCAATATCCGAGTCTGTTCTGAATAATGCAAATGTGTCATCAACATACCTTACATAAAAAATAGGGTGAAACCTAAGAGGACACTCATCAAGCATGCGCTCCTCCAGGGAGGACATGAAGATGTTTGCAAATGTCGGACCCAAAGGAGAGCCCATGGCTACACCGTCTGATTGTTTAAAAAGCTTACCATCAAAAACAAAGGCAGTGTCCCGCACTGCTAATTCTAAAAGAGTTTTAAAATGAGACCGGTTAAAATTGTTAAAAATAGAATCGGGTTCAGGAAATAACCTACTCAATATGATGTCAACAGTTTCCCCCACAGGGACATTTGTGAATAGAGATTCCACATCAAAACTAGCCATTAACAAACCTGAGTCTTGTGATAAAATTTTGTCTTTAAAAAGGTACGAGTTATTCAGAGTATAATTATTTTTCAAGTTCAAGGGTACCCAAAATTTAGCTAATTTATAATTAGGCGTATTGTAAGACGCCAAAATGGGCCTCATAGGAGTATTAGGCTTATGTATTTTTGGCAGCCCATATAGAGTTCCATATGATGATCCAGTTACAAACAAATCTTGATATGTGTTTATTTTGTCTTTCGCACAGGAAGTAGGCTCTCCAACCCTGAGCATTCGAATATCAGGAATCATGCAAAAGTTTGCAAAACTCATACCGAGAGAGACGATTCTGTATCATAGGGCAAACGCAAAATCCTCACGAACTACCCATTCTAGAGTCGTTGCTAATCATCACCTTGTTCCCCAGTTGAATACCCAAACCTCTTCGGTCCAATTGTATCTTAGTTGACGTCTCTCTTTCTGTTTTTTTCTCATGTCATTCAGTCTTCCTCTCTAAACTGAAGGTTGGTCGACGGTCTTAGCTTTTAAATATATCTTTGTACTTGTAAATTTTAGTCTTTTTGTGCTTTTTTTTTTTTTAGATTGTTTTATAATTTTATAATGTTTATTGATAGATTCCCAGAAGATGTAATAAAGGTAATATTACGAAACGTCGGAATAAAGGTGAAAATTATAGAAAATGGCCTGTTTCACCTATGATTTGATGTCGTCCTTGGTCACCTATGATTTATGTATGTCGTATACTATATATATATATATATATATATATATATATATATATATATATATATATATATATATATATATATATATATATATATATATATATATATTGATCATTACCATGCATCATGTATGTATGTATATATGTATGTTATATGTATGTATATATGTATGTATATATGTATATATATATATATATATATATATATATATATATATATATATATATATATATATATATATATATATATATATATATATATATATATATATATATATATATATATATATATATATATATATATATATATATATGTATATATATATATATATATATATATATATATATATATATATATATATATATATATATATATATATATATATATATATATATATATATATATATATATATATATATATATATATATATATATATATATATATATATATATATATATATATATATATACTATATATATATATATATATACATATATATATATATATATATATATATATATATATATATATATATATATATATATATATATATATATATATATATATATATATATATATACACACTATACACATACACACATATACACACACACACATATATATATATATATATACATATATATATATATATATATATATATATATATATATATATATGGTGTTATATATATTTATTAGAGGCCCCCTCTTATATAAATATATATATATAAAATATGGTGTTTCGGACAAAAACAAAAGTAATTCCAAAATGAACAAAAACAAAGGTATTTATTTAAGCTTCTCTCTGAGTATTGAATATTTTGTGTGGCCTTCATCTGCCTGTACCACAGCCTGCATTCTTGAGGGGTAATTTCAGCAAATTGCAAAAGAGTTGAGACTCAAACTCCATTTTTCTGAGCACTTTGGTCACCTCCTTTCGCAGGTTGTTGAGGCTTGATATACCATCATAGTTCACTGTGCATGCTTCAACACGATCCTTTAAGATACTACCTATGTTTTCACACATATTAAAGTCAGGGGGAGCTACCTGGAAATTCACTTGACGAGAAGAAATCGATATCACTGTTTCGAAGCAGTTCCTGTGTCTGAAGAACCCTTGAAACATGGTGCCTTATCATGCAAAAATGTGACTTCTTCAGCAGATAACACATCTTCAGGATCTTTGAGGAAAGGAAATACTCCACCAGTAAGCACAGTTTCTCTGAAGTATTCACCATTCCATGACTGTCCTTTTTCTTTGATGATCCACATTAACGTTTGGCTGTGAAACAGAGAAAAATTCCCAAACATTCAGGAAATTTCACAACTTGATGATAGCGCACGTCATTGCTGATATCATCCAACTTTACAGCCCAAATGATGTCATTTTTATGATTTGGCTTCCTGACTGTGTAAATGAAGAATTCATCTGATGCAGCAACATGGAGAAAGTTAGCTTCATCCCAATCTTTAAGAAATGAACCACAAAACCATGCATGATCTTCTCTCTATTGTTGAGTGATGTTGGGCTTGCTGATAACATGAAATGGCTTGATACCAGATTTTTTTAAGTCACGATATACAGCACTATAACTTCTCTTCTTTCCCCTTTTTGTTTTTAGTTCAAGCACCAATTTACATAAAGACACTCTTGGTCTACCCACTGCCTCAGCTATGATGTCTTTTGGCTCCTGAGAAAGGACTTCAGGCCTTCTAAGACTCTTACTCTTTTCACGATGACAGTCATATGGATTTTTGTTCCAGTTTCTTTTAACAAAGGATTCATCTCTTTTAATGTATTTAGCTATCCAGGAACGTGAAAT
>NC_089752.1:87830468-87845468 GCF_040412425.1 Macrobrachium rosenbergii
CGGATACATCAACTTGTATCACAAACTTTTATTGAAGTCTGGAGCTTGAAGCACTGGTCTTGAAGTTAATATGGCTTTAACCTTCTCAAATGATTCTTGACATTCTGGAGTCCAAACAAACTTTCTTTTAGGACTGGTTAAGTCAGTTAAAGGGGAGCTACTAGGGCTGAGAAATTTGGACAGAATCGGCGATAAAATCCAGCCATGCCCAAAAATCTTTGTAGCTGTTTCCTTGTAGCAGGAGGGGTAGCCTTACGGATACCTTCTACATTAGCGTCAATAGGAGCGAGAAGGCCTTTTCCAACTTCAAATCCTAGATACTGTACAACTGCCTTTCCAAACTCACTTTTTTGTAAGTCCTGCTTCCCGAAGTTTCTTGAACACTTTCCTTAATATCTTCAGATATTCTTCCCATGTATTAGAATAAATCATAATGTCATCAAGGTATACACCTACTCCTTCTATTGATCCTAGTAGTTGATCCATCACTCGCTGGAATGTTGCAGGTGCATTCATCGGACCAAACGGCAAAACAGTGTATTGTTACAGTCCAAAAGGAGTAATGAAAGCTGACAGCAACTTAGCATTCTCATTTAAGGGAATTTGATAATATCCTTTCAACAAGTCTATCTTGGAAACAAATTTGGCTTGCCCAGTATTATCAAGTAATTAATCAATAAGAGGCAAAGGATAATTTTCAGCCACACTGATGGAATTCAGTTTCCTATAATCAGTACACATCCTAAATGAGCCATCTGGTTGCTTCACTAACACACAAGGAGAACTATAATGACTTGAACTGGGTTCTGCTAATCCATGCTGTAACAAATATTCAACTTCTTTCTTCAAAACATCTCGATGAAAAGGTGATAAGCGATAAGCTCTCATTTTAAAAGGTTTTCCATCTTCTCTGATCTTTATCTCATGCTTTGTCAGATTGGTACGCCTAGGTACATCTGCAAAAATTTCAGGAAACTTTGAATCACTTCACTTAATTCACTACTTTGCTCAACACTCAGATGTTTTAGTTTATCTTCCAAATTTTCTAATATTGAAGAATTGTTCATCTTGTTTTCAGCTCCCAATTCATATAGCCATCATCGTCCTCTGTAGATGAAGTTGTTTGGGCCATTGACACTGTTTCAGTTCTATTCTCTGAGAAGTAAGGTTTCAAAAGATTCATGTATACAGTATCTTCCTCTGTCGTTTCCTTCTCAATGGTGTTTCAATCACATAAGTTCGATCACTTAACTTCTCTATTATCCTATAAGGACCTTGAAACTTATTGGTAAGGGGAAATCTTTTCACTGGTAAGAACACTAGAACTTGCTGTCCAATACTAAAATTTTTTAGCTTAGTCTTAGCATCATATTTTCTTTTCATTTTCTCTTGACTTATTTTCAAATTTTCTAAAGAGAATTTTCTAATTTCTCTTAACCTTTTCCTCAAGTTCTTCACATATTTTCCTTGGATTTCCTCTTGATTTTCTTCCCAATTCTCTGCAAGAATCTTCAATGGACCTCTAATGTCTCGACCAAAAATCATTTCATTTGGTGAACATCCCATGCTTTCTTGATAAGCATTCCTAACTTCAAATAACATTAAAGGTAAACCAGCATCCCATTCTCTTCCTGATTCATTACAATACTTAGTTAACATACTTTTCAATGTCTGGTGGAACCTTTCCAAGGCTCCTTGAGTCTCTGTATGATAAGCAGTTGATAACTGTTGTTTTACTCTAACAAGTTCATCACATCCTGGAATAATTTTGAAGTTAAAGTTCCTTCCCCTATCACTTTGCACAATTTCTGGTATTCCAAACTTGGAGAAAAACTCCACCAACTTCTCAGCAATTAACTTTGCACTTATACTTCTTACTGGAATCGCCTCATGATACCTAGTCACTGGACACATTAATGTTAATAGATATTCATTTCCTTTCTTTGTTTTCGGAAGTGGCCCAACCACATCTATAATTACCTTGCTAAAGGGTTCTCCTCTAACTTCTATGTGTTGTAGGGTGCTTTCTGAATGGTTTCATTCGGTTTTCCAGCTATCTGGCATGTGTGACACACTCTGCAAAATTTGCTAACATCCTTGCGAAGTCCAGGCCAGAAAAAATACTTCATAATCTTCTCAACAGTCTTCCTGATTCCCATATGTCCAGACTCGTGCGCTACTGCTACAACTTGTTTCCTCAATGGATATGGAATCAAAATTTGATGATATTCACCCCATTCAGCATTTCCTGGTATATCTGCAGGTTGATGCTTTCTCATTAGCAATCCTTCCTTTAGATAATAACAGGTAGAGGTTTGTTGCATCTCTTCTTGATCAACAACTCTGAAGAACAAATCAGCCAACGTTGTATCCCTCTTCTGCAGTTTCAATAGCTTCTCTCTTGTCACTTGACCAACTTCAAGGGCTGAACTCTCCATATCTGCTAACTCTGCTTCTGTAGTTTCACTACTATCTTCAGGAACACTTTGACTACTCAGGTCTCTCAATAACAACAGGATCCTCTTCTTCTTGGGAAATCTCTTCATCACTACCACTAGGGGAAACTTCACTTTCCTGGAACAGCTCTTCTAATCTTAAAGATCCGTCACTTGATTCTTCTGGTGCAGGTAAATCCTCAGTATCTTCACTTGCAGACATAGTTCTCTTCTTACACCTGGTAGTTACACAACTTGGAAACAGGTGGGGGTTTTTCTTCTCTAAATCTACTGTAGGACTAACCCTTAACGGTTTGTCTGTCACTATAGGACAAGGAACAAATGGTACACCACCAACTTCATTACCCAGTAAAACATGTACACCTTCAACAGCTAGTGAGTCCTTTACAGCAAAATCAACATTTCCTGTCACCAATTCACAGGACAAATGCAAGCGGCATATAGGAGTTACCTCTTCTCCTCCTATACCCTTCAAAATAACTGAATCTCAGGTGAGATTCTTCTCCAGATATAGGTGAGCACCACGAACTACCACACTATGGCTACTCCCTGTATCACGTAATACCTTGACTGGTACACTTCCTCCTTGAGTTGTCAGCGTACCTTCATAGATATATGGCTTAAAAGCCTCCAAGCTGCTCAGCCACTCACTGCTTGAAGTTACATTTCCACTGGTTGCTAAACACTCTGCTTGTTTAGTCTCAGTCGTTCCCACACTGCTCTTCGTAGTTTGCTTCACCTGGTTACCTTTAACCACTTGACCAACTGGTTTGGTCTGCTGTTGTGTCTGATAACAATCTCGACTGTAGTGTCCTACTCTTCCACACTTGTAGCAGACAACATTAGTCTTCTGTATCTGTCTTGAGAACAGACTGGATGATGAGGATTTAACATACAATTGCTGAGGGGTGTTACCTGGCTTAGTATTGGCATAGCCACTAGAAGGATTTCCAATTGTAATATTCCTGAAATTTGGATGAGATCTGAAACCTGTGCGTTGTTGGTTCTGGTACTTGACATTACAATTTCTTTTGCTAGAAATAATATTAAAGTCTTCACTTAATGTAGCAGCTTTGTCAAGTTTTTTAACCTCTCTCTTAAATAGGCTCTTATGTGTTCAGGACTTCCTCTAAGATATTGTTCTAGGACTACTAACTCTTCAAGTTTGTCCATAGATTTAACTTTAGCAGCCTCCAACCATCGTTTAAAACATCTTCTTACTTTGTAGGCATAATCCAAGAAAGTTATCTTGTCATCCTTTCTCAAAGATCTGAATCTTTCATTATAATATTCAGGGGTCATCTGGTAAACTTGTAGCACATTGTGTTTGAGTACCTTGTACTCTTTACACTGATCAGCTGATAAGGCTAAATAGGCACTTCTTCCTTTACCAATGAGGACACTCTGTAACAAGACCGACCATTTATCCTCTGGCCATCCCATACCTGAAGCCACTTTTTCAAGGTGATCAAAAAACTCATCTGGAGCTTCTTCTGTAAATTTTGGAATTAATTTCTGCACTCTTACTACATCAAATACAGGGTCTGAATTACCTTGAGTAGGGTTAGATGGTGTTACAGGTAATGTGGATCGAGCTTTTATTAACTCCATCTCCCTTTCATGTCTTGCTCTTTCTCTTTCTTCTTTTGCTCTTTCTCTTTCTTCTTCTGCTGCTTTTTCTTCTTCTCTTTCCTTTCTTTCTCTTTTCTCTCTATCTTCTCTTTCTCTTTCTGCCTGTATTTTCTCTCTTTCAGCCTGTATCCTCAGCTTAATCAAATTTTCTTCTGCTTCTATACGTCTTAGTTCTGCTTCTGCATCACTTTTTCTTTCTTTTGCTCATGTTTATCTGTAAATTCTGCCTCAGCTGCATTAAACAATTCTTGCGCCTCTCCTAACTCTTCATCTACTTTACCAGAGTCCATCAATGCTTGGATTGCAATATATTTGATTTGTGCCTTAATCATACCACTAGACACATTACCCCCACATGCCACTGCTAAAGCAATCCACTGTGCCTTAGTCAGGTTGGATTCAGATAACTCTTGGATGGAAGGAGCTGCTAAAACCCTCTGAACATTGAACAGAGCCATTTTCTCTAAGTTACTCAACTAAATAATTCACAATACAAAGCAAAAAATAACTATGTGGTCACTCTCCTATCAAAATATATCCCTAACACCACCAGTATAAACCATAAACCAGAGTGATATTTTGTTTTGTTACCAGGTCTCTGGGCACCAAACAATATAATGTCACGATGCGTATCAAGTACCTGGTTATTACACAACTAATCTCAAGATTCAAAAATATACCTCACTTCAGCCAGATACCTGAACTCTCATAACATTAATTATTACGACTGAGTACTCTAAAGGTAACAGTGATCCCTTAAGAAAAAACTTATTTATTACTTGAAAAATCAAACTAAGTCTATCAGAATATGTGTGAGGTATCAAAAATTAAACTAGAAATATTCTAGAGTAGAAGGGCATCACTCCATCAAAAACTCTAACTGTTTCCCTGGTCTTAATTCACTTTAGCAAAACTAAAAGAACAAAACATGTTTATCACTTTGCCTTATGCACACACAATCAATCCTATTCACTGGTGATCAATAAATGAAACACTTTTTCTAAAAATGATAAATACAAAAATTTATTTTTAAATTCAAAGTTTATAACTAGAATTCACAATTAATTAGAATTCACAATCTGAAAAATTTATTATTACTTGAAAATAACACAATACTTAATTAATTCTTGAATTAAATTATGAAACAAAACTAATTCACAAAAACTTTATCATGAATTTAAATTAATCAAACAAAATTTAAACTATCAAGAATTACTCAGGATTTAAAAGAAAATCTCAAATAAATGAGATATCAAATCAAGTATGCAATGTTAAATTACCAAGAAATATTTAAAATGCTACGTAAATAAATGTTACATCACAAACATAAAAATGTGAAAATATAAAGAGATTGTAAATAGAAAAACACACAAAAATACACATAAGATTTATCAATAATGATTTCACTTGTTCAAAATTTCCTAACTTATCATACCATGGTATTAATAAGTAAAATTCACGTTACCTTACACAACCTTGTGAAAACCTCTGTAAATCACTTGCTGCAGCTGCGTTACCACAAAACACACTTTTTACCAGGCGCCGTTACAAACTAAATAACTTTACTAAATTCAGATCTCAAAAGTTAATGTTAATATGTGACCACAAAACACTATGTTAAAAGAATCTCTTTCTAAGAACGAGAGAGAGAGAGAGAGAGAACCAAATCAACTGGTCTCAGAAATCAGAATGAAACAAATTTTAGAATTCCAGTAACACGTGAAACAATTACATGATGTCATTAAAGCATTTTGGATACGAGATACAAAAGTTCTAGAAGCAGGGAGGTGACGTCACTAAAGCATTTTGGGTGCGAGATACAATGGAGAAGCTTCTAGAAGAAAGTTACGTCATCCCAGCAAAACGTTTTGAATGCAATCTTACAAAACATGACGTAATTGATCAAGACACGTATTCTTTCTCTCAAAGTGGTGTACGTGACTCAAACATGTAACAATGTGAAATCACTCGTCTTGAGCCCGAACGGGACGAATCACATTTGTTATCCCAAACCTGTCATCACTAACCCAAAATAAAGTGCTCGCTCTTATCTTAACTGATGACAATTGAAATGAAACAAGTCTCTGCTGGACACACACACATGTTCATATATTACGCTTTTACCAAGAAAGATATTCGTTCTAAATTATGTTACTATTAAAATTGTATTATCAATTCTAAATTATGCTATCAAGTTACTTAATCATTAGTTCTTTTGAGATCTGATGCCAAACTAAATATGACACTCAATCAAGGTCAACCACTCTCATCCTCGTTATTCATTAAAAAATTGCAAAATACATCTTCCACTGTCTAAAATTCACAGTTCTGAAAAACAAAGTCTAAAAACGTACTCTTACTCATCCACAAGTCCTCTGGGACAGTCTCCATGTGAAACAACAAACTCACAAACGAACGTACTTTTGTATGACATCATTCGAGGTCATTCGTATCATACTAAATTATACATGATAAAAAACCGGATTTTGTAAACATAGAACGTTCAAAATATTTTTATATCTATCATAAGGTATTTCTTCGACCCTTTTGGATATATTTATTTTCCTATTTATGCGTATAGTGGAAATGGACCTAATAGCTATAACTTTTCAAAGGTCACCTAACATATATATATATATATATATATATATATATATATATATATATATATATATATATATATATATATATATATATATATATATATATATATATTTATATATATATATATATATATATATATATATATATATATATATATATATATATATATATATATATATATATATATATATATATATATATATATATATATATATATGTATATATATATGTGTAATTGCTCATATATAAGGTGACCTTTGAAAAGTTGGGTCAACTATTCACAGGGTCCATTTTGACTATACACAGCATATAGGAAAATGCTGAACCATTTGCATACCACAGGAAATTGCAGAGCTCCTTGGTGACAGGACATGGGCAGTGAAAATGAGTTTTCAGCTTAAATCGTTCTAGAAGCTGAACCGGTTATAATTCCGGATTTAAAAAGAACAATTGTGCATGAGTACCTCGTGACGCTTTGAAGTACAGGGGCGTGTCTTTGTCGAACATTGAACTTGGTGATGTCATGAGAGTGTGTTTATTTGTGCATTGCATAATGAATATAATGGGAGGGTTCGTTGAACGATTGGGCATTGCGATCCGTTATTTGTATAATTGAGCATGTGAACTGTGAAAATTCACATGGAGACTGTCCCAGAGGATTTTGTGAAGTGAGTACAACTCATAAACATTTTAGGTCTTCTTTTTCAGACTCTGGAAAAACTCTATCCATGTTGCAGTGAAATCTTGTGGTTATGCATTTGTATTTTGTGAATTTAGTTTTTAATATAACGTTTGTTCTTTCACAGGTATTCCATTCCATTCCATTTCTCCCTCCTTCAAGGAAGGGAGTGGTATGACATTTTGAGATGACCTGATTTTATTACTTGACCTATTTATGTTTTGAAGGACAGATGAGTTATTTTCTGTATTTCCTTAAGTAATTGGGTATTTATGATTTTGGACCTTATTTCCTTAGAAGAACTTTTGATAGTTATGATGAATCATTTGATTTCATTCTTCGTAATTTTTAAGAAGTTATTTTCTTGGTTTTTTTGTCAATAAAGGTTTAGTAATGTACTTAGTATCTCATTCCAGTAGTCCTTAGAATTTAGTTAGGGAAAGGTATAACTTATGATGTCGGCTCACACTACACGCTATCACTCAAATATCTTGGGAAAAGCGAGATACCAACCTCTGTTCATAGAACGGAGACTTAAATAAAGTATAGGCTTCAGGATTGGCCTTTACAGGTTTTTGGTGGCAGCGTATAAGGTAGTTAGGGCAGTTAGAAGGTGTTAGATAGTTAGATAATTGGATAATTAGGCATGTATACGCTTCCGAAGAGACATAATTTATTGTTGGCATCTCAGGATAGGATTTTGTGGGAGTCAGCAGCGTCAGACGTTGCTGGGGGCGAGCGTCTCTCGCAAGCTAGTATTTCTTGAAGAGTGTTTTGGGTAGGGTATAAAACAGTGATATATCGATGGGTATATTGTGCAGTAATTGCGGTATTATGACCGTTATTGTGTGTTAAAACACGTGAAGACACGCGAGTATTTTTTGTCCCTCTCTCTCTCTTTTGCTTGATGGAAATTTGTGAGCTGCTAATGTGAGTGTTGTGATTTTTCTTTTTAGTTGTTAGGTTAATGTGAAATTGTTATTTTTGTTGTGTTGTAGCTGGTGGTTGGGACAATTGTGTGTGTTTTTTTATTTTCATTGTGTTGTAACTGATGTTTCGATTGCTACGATTGTGTTACATCATCACCACGGTGACGTAGTAATTGCGTCACGAGTTTGGGCGGAGCATCTTACTTGCTTTGCCACGCCTATGAAGCGCTGAATGTATTATATGTATATTGTATCTTCTTTCTTTTTGTAGCAATCTGCTGTATGCATCGGCATGTGGGTTTTAAGGGTGATATTTTCTTGTTGTATTATTTCTGGGAACTTTGATAATTGGGTAGTATTTTATTTGATATTTGTGAGTTGAGGGGTGCAATCATTTTTTACGCAAGTGTGTATGCACTTCTTGGTTTTTGTAATCACACACGTATGTGCGTTTGGGTAAAATGTGTATGTATGTAGGTATGTAGAGCACTTGCATTTGCTTGAATGACACTTTCTGCTTGGACAAAGGAGGAAGTGTGCACCCAGCAGTTTTTGCCTTTGGAGACAGAGCGAGCCTCTGGGATGTGGTGTTAAGCATTTTTTCTGTAGGCGTCATCAGGCCTTTGATGAGGATTGAGGGGGTAGTAAGGAGGGGGTGTTGCTGCTTGTAGGGAGTGGAGACACTCTCTCTCTCTCTCTCTCTCTCTCTCTCTCTTTTCCCATGTTTTTTTATGACCTTTTGTAACTTTGCCTTGGAAGAAGTGAACTTGACCCCTTTTTTGACTGGCTAAAGAGTAATCAGCTGTGTACGTAAACAGCACTTGTTATTTTTTTCTCTCTTTCTCTGTCCACAGGATTTGAGAGTTTAACTGTAAGGGGTTGCTAATTGTGAAATTAATCTTTGGAATGTAGTTTCATGATGGGTTTAATTCTTTGGGAATTTGTTTAAGGGGTTACTTAATAGTAAATTTAGTTTTTGGATTTACTTAATTTTGAATTTAATTAAGGGTTTAATTAATTGATTTTTTGTAGTTTATGGTGGGGTTTGTAAACTTTTTATTTAATTGTTTGTTTCGGGAATTTTGAATTTTATTGTAATTTTGATTAAGTTGGGATTTAATGATGACTCCAGGTTGAGTACCTTTTTTTTGAGTTTCGAGGATTAGCTGTAGAGTAAAGGGATTTAACATTGTAGTTTTTGTGTTGTACGGGAATTCTGTTAAGGGAAATTGTTTTGCCTTTGGTTTGTTTTGTTTTGATAAAGGGTATACTTTTACAGGACCTTGGGAATTTTTACATTTGTGATTAGCCAAGGGTAAATTTGTGAATTTAAGTACAAATATGAGGAGAGGTAGTAGTGATCAGAGACTCCTTAGAGCAGCCTATGGTTGTGTAGGACACGGAAATACAGTCCGCGGTCCGAAGAATTTGTTTGCAAGTCATTATAGCCCAAGACTGATGGGTGGCTCGAGTTCTAGGATCCCACGGGGTCGTTACTTTAACTGTAATTTGCAGGGTCACATCAAGAGATTTTGCCATGTTAGGTATTGCGGCAGTTGTAATAGTTATGATCATCCTTGGCGGTCTTGCCCGTCTCGGAGACAGTATAACAGACCCGCATTCCAGAATTTTGGTAGTCCAGATAGGGAGGTATCTCACGCGAATTGTTCAAGGGGATCTGGTAATCGGCAGACATTGTCGAAAGACCGGTCATTTGTACAGGAAAACTGGATGGGTGTCACTTGGGATATTGGACTTTTGGGAGAACCCGCAGGGTCAAAGCCTGTTGTAATTGGGTCTGTACAGGGAGTAAATGTAAGGGTCTTTCTTGATACAGGTGCCTCCATTAACCTGATGAACGAAGAATTGTTCAGATCAATGTTTCCTGATCGATCTTTGAGACCTGCGCAGGAAGCTGTATGCGACGTTCAGGCAAATAAATTAAGAATTTTGGGTTGTTTGGACATAGATTTATCCATTGGGGGTAGATCTTTGATGGAACCATTTATAGTTATAAGGGGATGTGCTTTGGGAAATACATTGTTGCTGGGACATCTGGCATGTCGGAGACGAAAGATATCGGTTCATATAGGGGTTTCCAGTATAACTGTGGGGGTGCCTGGTGTGTTTGTACCGTATGAGGGGGCAGACGTGAGTGTAGTGAGTGAGAATGTCTCGGGAGTACATGAGGGTCCGGGGCTGAGTGATGAACATGTATCGGGGGATGAGAAGCGCTATAAGGGAGTTTTGACTGATAGTGTGGTGCTTGGTCCGGGTATGGTTGCAATGGTGAAAATTCGAGTGAAAGGGGTGCATAAATCCAGACAGATGCGCATGGATGAGGGTAGCGAGAAGTTGAAAGGAGTTTTGTGTACGAGTTCGGTAAATGATGTAACGAGTTCAGGGGTAACTTGGGTGGAGTTGCTGAATTGTAACGATACAGTTCGTAATTATCAAAAAGGTACTTATGCAATCGACTTCATTGACTGGGTCGATGAAGATAATTCAGTAAACATTGTCGGGGATTTTTGTTCTTTCTCAGAAGCAGATTTACAAGCTAGAAGGCAAGTGTTTAGAGACCAGTTAGCAAATGCTGATTACAAGGAATATGCTGAGGGTGTAGAAGATATTTAAACCGAGTTTGCGGACATAGTCGCACTTAAAGGGGACAAGTTAGGAGTAACGAATGTGTTAGAACACAAGATTCAGTTGGAGGACAAGACTAAGCATATTTTTGTTCCTTCATATAGGATTCCTTTTAAGATTAGAGAACAGGTAGAACAAGAGGTAAATAGGTGGGAAGATGAAGGCATTGTTAGGCCTAGTTCATCACCTTTCAATTTTCCATTGCTTGCAGTCCCCAAGAAAGATGGCTCAGTCAGAATTTGTGTAGACTTTAGGAAGTTGAATGAGAAAATTATTCCTGATTGCTACCCTGTGGCGTGTTTGCCAGATTTGTTTTGTGAAATTGGGGGGAGACAAATTTACTCTTCAATTGATTTAATGCAGGGATACCTTCAAGTTCCGTTGTGTGAGGAGAGTCGAAAGTACACGGCCTTCTCTTTGCCGAAGGGTCATTATGAGTTCACACGAATGCCATTTGGTTTGACAGGCAGTCCGATGACTTTTACTAGATTGATGAATACGGTTTTGCATGGCATGTTAGGGTAGAAAGTCCATATCTACATGGATGATATCTTAGTTGCCACTGATTCAGTAGAGGAGCATCTAGAAGTTCTTAGGGAAGTTTTTAGAAGACTTAGGTTAGCTGGTTTGAAGATAAAGTTAGCTAAGTGTAATTTTCTCAAGAAGCAGATAGTATATTTAGGACATGTCATTTCTAAGGAGGGTGTCAGAGTAAATGATGATAAGGTTAAGGCAATTGTAGAGTTTGCTACACCCAAGACTAAGAAGCAGGTTCGATCATTTTTAGGCATGGCGGGATTTTTCCGTAGATTCGTGAACGGTTTTTCCGTTTTAGCATCTCCTTTGACAGATATTCTGAGGGATGATGTGCAGTTTGTTTGGGGAGAGCGACAGCAAGTAGCATTTCAAACCATAAAAGATACTTTAACAAATCCCCCACTGTTGAAGTTTCCAGATTTAGAACGTCCATTCACGTTAGTTACGGACGCTGGTAACGTCGGGATAGGCGCATGCCTTATGCAGAAATTCGATGGAAAACTCCACCTGATTGCATTTTACAGTAGGAAGTTTAAGACACGAGGTAGTAATGAGCACCTCATGTCGGTGGTCGTTAAGGATGCGTTTGGCGTGGTATCGGCCCTCGTGCATTTTAAGGTTCTTATCATGGGTACTCAGGTAGAGGTTTTGACTGATCATAAGCCGTTGGTGGATAAACCGGATCTCTCACCCAAAAGAACTCAATGGTTTCTAACAATCAGGGATTTTGATGCTAAAATAAAGTATATTGAAGGTAGACAGAATGTTGTAGCAGACGCCCTTACTAGAAGTTTTTCTGACGAGCAAGGTACGCATGTATGTTATGTATCGGGAGATAGCATTGACTGGGATATTAGTCTGGTAGAAAACAAACAAGATGAAAATGAGATCTTGAGAGATGCAAAAGCATTTCTTAGAGGAGAATTTGTTAGGAAGGGTTATAAGCTGCCTTTTGCGGGGCTTGAATTAGAGGGTAATTTGTTAGTTAAGAAAATTAGATACAGACTGAGAAATAACGAAGATAAGGGCGATACGACGTAAATAGTTGTTCCCACGAACCTGGTACCTACGGTGTTAGATATTGTTCACAGTAGGTCTATCACTCCTCATCTAGGGATTGAGATGACGTATCAGAACGTACGAGGACAGTTCTTTTGGAAGAATATGTCAAGAGATATAGAAGACTTTGTTAGAAGTTGTTCAGTTTGTAACGCATGTAAGCCATGGGTCGTTTCATGTAAACTGGGTTCATTCCCGATTCCTACCAGACCCGCAGCAAGAGTCCACATGGACATCTTGAGTAATTTCTGTGAATCTAATTATGGCCATAGGCACCTTTTGGTGGTCGTTGACGAGTTAACTAGGTTCATAGAGATTTTCCCCTTGAAGCATAAAACAGCGGAGTAAGTAGCGATCGCGTTCTTTAATGGGTATATTTGCAGATATGGGGCGCCAGAAGTCCTAATCACAGATAACGGACGCGAATTTGTGAATCGTACGATGCAATGTCTTGCGGACGTAATGGGGATTAAGAAAGTTAATATTATTCCATATGGACCAGAAGCGAATGGCTTGTGCGAACGAGCAAATTGAAAGGTTATTGAAGCTCTTAGAATGACCGTGGGAGGTAATGACCCAAATTGGGACCGCTATCTTCCACAGGTCCAACATAGTATGAATGCTATGTTTAGCGATACCATTGGAATATCTCCCAACGAAGCGCTGTTTGGATACCCAGCGTGAGGCGCGTTTGATCTGTTGCCCATTCCAACAGATGATGAGATTGTAAAATCGCTGATTTCAACTGCAAAAGAGAGATATGCGTGCCTTGCTAAGAATCTTGAGATGAAAACGCGAGACATGGTAGATAGGAGTAATGCAAAGCCAGATAGAGTCAAAGTGGCTGTTGGAGATAGGGTTTATTTGAAGATAAATGTCAGGAATCAGCTGAACTATAAGCTGGGTCCTAAGTTTGAAGGTCCGTTCAGGGTCGTTGAAGCAAAGAAGGGAAATAGATTTGTTGTTCTGGATGAAAACACGGGTGTGTCTCGACTGAAACATATTTCTAAGATCAAAAAGAAGGGTTAAGGGGTATTAGCATGGGTGCATTCCTGGGTTGTATTGTTGTTATGATAATAAGTATGTTACGGGTTGTTTTTTTCCTTTTGGGTTTTAATGGGTTGTAAATGGGGGTGACTTGTAGTTTGTTGTACAATAATTGGGGAGGATGTTAGTCCGTAGAGTTATACAAATCTTTAATAGTTCAAGTTCATTGTGATTCTGATGTACAGTAAGCTGCAATACTTTGTGAAAATTGTGTGCTGAATACCGTAGAGTTTCGTAGATATATAAATTTGAGTTGTTTATGGATTGCATCTGCGGTTAGGGACTACATCGTTCGCATTTGGTGATAGTAACGGGTTACTTTGAGTTAATGGTTTGTATTCACATGACTTTGGGAATTGTAACATGGGCTAATTTCATAAGAGATTAAAACCGTGTGATATTATGTAAGAATGTTATGATGCGTATTTGTTGTCTGACGCAATATCTTTGAATATAGAGTTACAGAATAAGGGTTTGTTATTTAGGATTTTGTTTTGGGGAGGTATTTAGTATATCAGACCGAATGGGTCTGATCTTTTACAGGTTGGGATATGTCAGTTAGGGTTTAGGAGAGGTTTAGGAAGATTTTAATAGGGATATCGAATTCGAGTATTTGGAATTTTCAGTTCTCTTTTAGAATTAAGAGAGCTGTGCCATGGGTAATTGGGGTTGTTAGGATCGTAGGAGCGATTGCCAATATGTCAATTGCTATTGTGCTGAGAATTAGTCTGGTATTGAGCAATATTCGCTAACCAGGGTAGAACTTTGATGTTTTTACGAGATATGATACCTTTCAGATGTTTAGATTGCTTTTCATGAATTCAGTATATGGATAGGGTTCTAGGGTAATTTTCTATTGGGTAGAATTTTTATGAATAGTTCCTTAGAGTTAGTGTACCTGATAGTGGGTTGACTTTGGAAATTCCAGGTAGCAACTTGGAATTGTTTCACATTGAGACCGTATGACCTTTACACTAGTAGTCTTATTGGTTCAGTAATAATATGGCACAGGGAATAGACGAGTTGCTTTTTGATATGGCTGTCGATATGACCGACTTACGTAAAATACCACTTCCTTGCAGCAGAACTGTTGGAATAGCTTCACCGTCCTCAATGACATATGGGAAACTGCCAACGATAGACCTGCACTTTTGTGAGACGATCCAGGGTTTTGGAGAGATGTCGGGCAGGACGTCTACAGATTGCCGTAGTTGCTAGGAGACGTTGGGTTGGCGCAAAAGGATTCGCAAGCACCTCATTCAACATGGGCTTGTGCAGTCGCAAGCCATTCATCTTGGTCGGATCGCTGGGAAACGTAGGAATACATTCAGCTTGGACTGGTGCAGTCGCATTCAGCATGATGAAATCACCAGGAATGCAATGATCTCAAGTATTGCGTTTCTTAAGGAAC
>NC_089752.1:87855468-87861592 GCF_040412425.1 Macrobrachium rosenbergii
AGAACATAGAGAGAAAAGAGAAAGAAAGGAAAGAGAAGAAGAAAAAGCAGCAGAAGAAGAAAGAAAGAGAAAAGAGAAAGAAAAAGAGGAGAGAGAAAGAGCAAGACATGAAAGGGAGATGGAGTTAATAAAAGCTCGATCCACATTACCTGTAACACCGTCTAACCCTACTCAAGGTAATTCAGACCCTGTATTTGATGTAGTAAGAGTGCAGAAATTAATTCCAAAATTTACAGAAGAAGCCCCAGATGAGTTTTTTGATCACTTTGAAAAAGTAGCTTCAGGTATGGGATGGCCAGAGGATAAATGGTCGGTCTTGTTACAGAGTGTTCTCATTGGTAAAGGAAGAAGTGCCTATTTAGCCTTATCAGCTGATCAGTGTAAAGAGTACAAGGTACTTAAACACAATGTGCTACAAGTTTACCAGATGACCCTGAATATTATAATGAAAGATTCAGATCTTTGAGAAAGGATGACAAGATAACTTTCTTGGATTATGCTTACAAAGTAAGAAGATGTTTTAAACGATGGTTGGAGGCTGCTAAAGTTAAATCTATGGACGAACTTGAGGAGTTAGTAGTCCTAGAACAATATCTTAGAGGAATTCCTGAACACATAAGAGCCTATTTAAGAGAGAGAGAGGTTAAAAAACTTGACAAAGCTGCTACATTGAGCGAAGATTTTAATATAATTTCTAGCAAAAGAAATTATAATGTCAAGTACCAGAACCAACAACGCACAGGTTTCAGGTCTCATCCAAATTTCAGGAACATTACAAATGGAAATCCTTCTAGTGGCTATGCCAATACAAAGTCAGGTAACATCCCTCAGCAATTGAATGTTAAATCCTCATCACCCAGTCTGTTCTCAAGACAGATACAGAAGACTAATGTTGTCTGCTACAAGTGTGGAAGAGTAAGACACTACAGTCGAGATTGTTATCAGACACAACAGCAGACCAAACCAGTTGGTCAAGTGGTTAAAGGTAACCAGGTGAAACAAACTGTGAAGAGCAGTGTGGGAATGACTGAAACTAAACAAGCAGAGTGTTTAGCAACCAGTGGAAATGTAACTTCAAGCAGTGAGTGGCTGAGCAGCTTGGAGGCTTTTAAGCCATATATCTATGAAGGTACGCTGACAACTCAAGGAGGAAGTGTGCAGGTACCAGTCAAGGTATTACGTGATACGGGGAGTAACCATAGTGTGGTAGTTCGTGGTGCTCACCCACAGTTGGAGAAGAATCTCACCGGAGATTCAGTTATTTTGAAGGGTATAGGAGGAGAAGAGGTAACTCCTATATGCCGCTTGCATTTGTCCTGTGAATTGGTGACAGGAAATGTTGATTTTGCTGTAAAGGACTCACTAGCTGTTGAAGGTGTACATGTTTTACTGGGTAATGAAGTTGGTAGTGTACCATTTGTTCCTTGTCCTATAGTGACAGACAAACCGTTAAGGATTAGTCCTACTGTAGATTTAGAGAAGAAAAACCCCCACCTATTTCCAAGTTGTGTAACTACCAGGAGTATGAAGAGAACTATGTCTGCAAGTGAAGATACTGAGGATTTACCTGCACCAGAAGAATCAAGTGAAGGATCTTTAAGATTAGAAGAACTGTTCCAGGAAAATGAAGTTTCCCCTAGTGTTAGTAATGAAGAGATTTCCCAAGAAGAAGAGGTTCCTGTTGTTATTGAAGAGACTCCGAGTAGTCAAAGTGTTCCTGAAGATAGTAGTGAAACTACAGAAGCAGAGTTAGCAGATATGGAGAATTCAGCCCTTGAAGTTGGTCAAGTGACAAGAGAGAAGCTAATGAAACTGCAGAAGAGGGATACAACGTTGGCTGATCTGTTCTTCAGAGTTGTTGATCAAGAAGAGATGCAACAAACCTCTACCTGTTATTATCTAAAGGAAGGATTGCTAATGAGAAAGCATCGACCTGCAGATATACCAGGAAATGCTGAATGGGGTGAATATCATCAAATTTTGATTCCATATCCATTGAGGAAACAAGTTGTAGCAGTAGCGCACGAGTCTGGACATATGGGAATCAGGAAGACTGTTGAGAAGATTATGAAATATTTTTTCTGGCCTGGACTTCACAAGGATGTTAGCAAATTTTGCAGAGTGTGTCACACATGCCAGATAGCTGGAAAACCGAATGAAACCATTCAGAAAGCACCCCTACAACCCATAGAAGTTAGAGGAGAACCCTTTAGCAAGGTAATTATAGATGTGGTTGGGCCACTTCCGAAAACAAAGAAAGGAAATGAATATCTATTAACATTAATGTGTCCAGTGACTAGGTATCCTGAGGCGATTCCTGTAAGAAGTATAAGTGCAAAGGTAATTGCTGAGAAGTTGGTGGAGTTTTTCTCCAAGTTTGGAATACCAGAAATTGTGCAAAGTGATAGAGGAACGAACTTTACTTCAAAATTATTCCAGGATGTGATGAACTTGTTAGGAGTAAAACAACAGTTATCAACTGCTTATCATCCAGAGACTCAAGGAGCCTTGGAAAGGTTCCACCAGACATTGAAAAGTATGTTAACTAAGTATTGTAATGAATCAGGAAGAGAATGGGATGCTGGTTTACCTTTAATGTTATTTGAAGTTAGGAATGCTTATCAAGAAAGCATGGGATGTTCACCAAATGAAATGATTTTTGGTCGAGACATTAGAGGTCCATTGAAGATTCTTGCAGAGAATTGGGAAGAAAATCAAGAGGAAATCCAAGGAGAATATGTGAAGAACTTGAGGAAAAGATTAAGAAAAATTAGAAAATTCTCTTTAGAAAATTTGAAAATAAGTCAAGAGAAAATGAAAAGAAAATATGATGCTAAAACTAAGCTAAGAAATTTTAGTATTGGACAGCAAGTTCTAGTGTTCTTACCAGTGAAAATATTTCCGCTTACCAATAAGTTTCAAGGTCCTTATAGGATAATAGAGAAGTTAAGTGATCGAACTTATGTGATTGAAACACCAGGAAGAAGAAAACGACAGAGGAATATACATGTGAATCTTTTGAAACCTTACTTCTCAGAGACTAAAACTGAAACAGTGTCAATAACACAAACAACTTCATCTACAGAGGACGATGACGGCTACGAATTGGGAGCTGAAAACAAGATGAAGAATTCTTCAATATTAGAAAATTTGGAAGGTAAACTAAAACATCTGAGTGTTGAGCAAAGTAGTGAATTAAGTGAAGTGATTCAAAGTTTCCCTGAAATTTTTGCAGATGTACCTAGGTGTACCAATCTAACAAAGCATGAGATAAAAATCAGAGAAGATGGAAAACCTTTTAAAATGAGAGCTTATCGCTTATCACCTTTTCATCGAGATGTTTTGAAGAAAGAAGTTGAATATTTGTTGCAGCATGGATTAGCAGAACCCAGTTCAAGTCATTATAGTTCTCCTTGTGTGTTAGTGAAGAAACCAGATGGCTCATTTAGGATGTGTACTGATTATAGGAAACTGAATTCCATCAGTGTGGCTGACAATTATCCCTTGCCTCTTATTGATCAATTACTTGATAATATTGGGCAAGCCAAATTTGTTTCCAAGATAGACTTGTTGAAAGGATATTATCAAATTCCCTTAGATGAGAATGCTAAGTTGCTGTCAGCTTTCATTACTCCTTTTGGACTGTATCAATACACTGTTTTGCCGTTTGGTCTGATGAATGCACCTGCAACATTCCAGCGAGTGATGGATCAACTACTAGGATCAATAGAAGGAGTAGGTGTATACCTTGATGACATTGTGATTTATTCTAATACATGGGAAGAACATCTGAAAATATTAAGAAAAGTGTTCAAGAAACTTCGGGAAGCAGGACTAACAATCAACTTACAAAAAAGTGAGTTTGGAAAGGCAACTGTACAGTATCTAGGATTTGAAGTTGGAAAAGGCCTTCTCGCTCCTATTGATACTAATGTAGAAGGTATCCGTAAGGCTACCCCTCCTGCTACAAGGAAACAGCTACAAAGATTTTTGGGCATGGCTGGATTTTATCGCCGATTCTGTCCAAATTTCTCAGCCATAGTAGCTCCCTTAACTGACTTAACCAGTCCTAAAAGAAAGTTTGTTTGGACTCCAGAATGTCAAGAATCATTTGAGAAGGTTAAAGCCATATTAACTTCAAGACCAGTGCTTCAAGCTCCAGACTTCAATAAAAAGTTTGTGATACAAGTTGATGCATCCAACTGTGGAATTGGAGCTGTTCTACTTCAAGAAGATGACAACAGAATCGTCCATCCAGTATGTTTCATGTCTTCAAAGTTGAAAAAGCACCAGAAAACTTACTCAACAATCGAAAAAGAAACATTAGCATTAATCACAGCATTGAAAAATTTGAAGTGTATGTGAACTGACCTAGGAATGAAGAAATTTTAGTGTTGTCGGATCACAACCCAATCTCATTCATCAATAAGATGAAAAATAATAATATGAGACTGACCAGGTGGTCTTTATGCCTGCAACCGTATAATGTAAGTGTTAAACACATTTCAGGAAAAGATAATGTCATAGCAGATTATTTATCCCGTTGTGAATCGTGGGATTCAAACCCGGATAAGTAATCTTCTGGGGAGGAATTTCATGATGTTGCCTTGTAATACGTATATCCTCCTATAATTTTGACATATTTACTTTTTCATGTGTTATGTTTAATGATAATGATTGTTGAAGTGTCATATTTAGTTTGGCATCAGATCTCAAAAGAACTAATTATTACTTGATAGCGTAATTTAGAATTGTTATTATAATTTTAATAGTAACGTAATTTAGAACGAATATCTTTCTTGGTAAAAGCGTAGTATTTGAACACGTTTGTGTGTCCACCAGGGCTTGTTTCATTTCAGTTGTCATCAGTTCAGATAAGAGGGAACGCTTTGTTTTAGGTTAGCGATGACAGATTTGCAAAACAAAAGCCGATTCGTCCCATACGGGCTCAAGACGAGTGATTTCATGTTGTTGCATGCATTGTTCAAGTCACGTTCGCCACTTGAGAGAAAGAATACGTGTCCTGATCAATTACGTCATGTTTTGTAAGATTGCATTCAAAACGTTTTGCTGGGATGACGTAACTTCCTTCTAGAAGCTTCTTTGTATCTCGCACCCAAAATGCTTTAATGACATCACCTCCTGAACTTTGTATTGTTTTAATGACATCATGTAATTGTTTCACGTATTACTGGAATCCTAAAATTTTTTCATTCTGATTTCTGAGACCAGTCGATTTGGTTCCATCTCTCTCTCTCTCTCTCATTCCTAATTAGGAAGAGATTACTTTTAACGTAATTTTTTGTGGTCACTTTTAACATTAACTTTTGAGATCTGAATTTAGCAAAGTTAATTAGTTCGTAAAGGCGCCTGGTATAAAAGTGTGTATTGTGTAACGCAGCTGCAGCAAGTGATTTACAGAGGTTTTCACAAGTTGTGTAAGGTAATGTGAAATTTTACTTATTGATACCATGGTATGATAAGTTAGGAAGTTGTGGTATGATAAGTTAGGAAATTTTGAACAAGTGAAATCATTATTGATAAATCTTATGTGTATTTTTGTGTGTTTTTCTATTTACAATTTCTTTATATTTTCACATTTTTTTATGTTTGTGATGTAACATTTATTTACATAGCATTGTAAATATTTCTTGGTAATTTAACATTGCATACTTAATTTAACATTGCATACTTAATTTAACATTGCATACTTAATTTAACATTGCATACTTGATTTCATTTATTGAGATTTTCATTTTAAATCTTGAGTAATTCTTGATAGTTTAAATTTTGCTTGATTAATTTAAATTCTTGATAAAATTTTTGTGAATTAGATTTGTTTCATAATTTAATTCAAGAATTCATTGAGTTTTGTGTTATTTTCAACTAATAGTAAATTTTTCAGATTGTGAATTCTAAATAATTGTGAATTTTAGTTATAAACTTTGAATCTGAAAATAATTTTTTGTATTTAACATTGTTAGAAAAACAGTGTTTCATTTATTGACCATCAGTGAATAGGATTGATTGTGTGTGCATAAGGCAAAGTGATAAACATGTTTTGTTCTTTTAGTTTTGCTAAAGTGAATTAAGACCAGGGAGACAGTTAGAGTTTTTTGATGGA
>NC_089752.1:87862092-87899592 GCF_040412425.1 Macrobrachium rosenbergii
TATGGAATAACATTTTATGTTGCAGTGAAACCCTCTGTTCTTCATTATACATTTTTCCGGGTGGGTTTTAAGTGTTTATTTTTATGCACTATTTCAGGTTTTAATGTCACTTCCTGATTTCTCGTAACAGGAATTCTGGTTGAGTCCCAGAGGACGTGGAATATTGGATGTGGTGTTTTTTTAACATAACTATATGACATTTATTTTGGTAGAGTAATTGACCTATTAAATTTTGTTTGTGATCGGGGTGATTATATATAGTATTGGTTGGTCTAGAATCATTAATTCGATGGATTGTGTCTGAGTTTCCTATAGTTATGACTTCCATTTTTGTGGGGTGTGAGAGACTCCATTTCACGACCGTAGCTTTTCCTGAAATGCTTTCGTTAATTTTAGAAATAAAGTCTAGTTTTGTATCTTGGTGTTTTAATCCAGCAAGCCTTTGTTTGATAGATAGTGTGAGGAGTTGACGAGAGAGAAAAAATGTGCTGACCCAATGCTGGCCATTGCTACTGGAGAATCTTAGAGATATAAGGTGATATGGCATCGTTCTTAAGGCAGATGTTGAAGGAGGTTATGACTCTACCTGACCTTGTTTTTAGGGCATAATATATATTGAGAATCTACTGGTCACTTTTGCTAGATATATATGTAATTGTATTAGCCACAATGCCCTCTTATCTTCTCGAATTCTTCGCGCTTTTTTGGATACGTTTGTCTCTACAAAACCTTCAGTTCTAAGTGCAATAAATCTGAAGTAGTTACGACGTCCGGTAGCGGGAAACGAAGCCGCGTCACCATAATCGTGTGCGAGACCACGTTGCCGACCTGACCACGAGAAGGATAGAAGTGTATTAGAGCCAGAGTAGACCCATCCTCGCCATCGTAGCCAAGTGGGCAACCGTTTTTATTGATTTTAGACTGTAGAATCTACTGGTCACTTTTTACCAGATATATATTTAATTGTAATCGTGCTCCGAAATGAAAGAAAACTAAATATTTCTTTCTTTTTAGCTTTTGTGTAAACTTAATACAGAAAATCAAAGATACTGTTGTTTATATAAGACAATTACTCTCGAACACTTATCTTTAGGAAAAAATAACTTGGGGGGGAAAGGAAAGTCTCTCGTGTCCTTAAAACACAATCGGCTTTTGAAGCTACTTTTATTTAATCTTGAAGAGTTTTTTTGTGAATAATTGTTAAATCTGTTTCTGCCTTTCAGCATTTTCGTTCTAAAATCATTGGTTCTTACGTTCTTCCTTTCATTAAAGATGTGATCTAATCATTCCTACTTGGAAATCTCATTATACTGGGATGCTTCTTGCATAGGCACCCTCCTTGAGAGAATTGACTTTTTATTATTATTATTATTATTATTATTATTATTATTATTATTATTATTATTATTATTATTATTAATGGTTTCTATACGTTAGTCGTAAGAGTAAAATCTTGGTTTAGTTCCGCTAGATGGAACGATTCCGTTTCCGCTGACGAGTATATGGCATCTCAGCAACCATGAGGCTACCACTCCTCATACTGTTCCGAGTGTGATTGTTCATTGAGCTCGGTTCATTGGCTTTCGTTCTTCTCTTTTGGTTGCATTTTCTTTATTTTTCCATCTACATTAAATATGAACAAAATAAAATAGATTAGAAATAAAAAAAAACTGGCATTCTAGTGTCTGACGAATAAATAACACTACTATATTCCTATTACACGCTCAAAATAACGACTACGTTTCAATAGATTTTTCCAAAATGAAAGGCCCCTTTAGTTTTGTTTTGTAAAGAGTCATTGGAGTGACAAAAACGTTGACAACACGGGTGATCCATGATAATATGCTAGCAATGGGCATAATGGTTGAAATGACTTTTTTGGGTTATGGTTTAGGAAATTAAAATCTGTATTCCGCTGTGTGGATGATTGACGTTGCTGATGCCTCTAGTAACTTGAAAAAATTATTCAAGAACTTAAAAATCGATGTATATTGATGAGATTTGCTAGATTTTTCAGTATTTTTAAAAGTCATTTGCCATGTTATCACTGCCGTACTTATGAAAATATGCCTCGATGGTGTAGTTGTCAGCCTATCCAATGATATATTCAACTTTATATCATTAGATAGACTGACAATGATATATTCTACTTTATAAAAATACAATTAATCTTACGTCACTGTTCCCTCAAGAAATTTTTATTAAGCAACATTTACTGTATTTCTTTTAGTCAACCATTCAAGAACAGCCGCCACACCAAAGAGTAAAATAACCCAAAATATCAAACCATAAAACGAATTTAAAGTCAACATTTCCATAAACTTCCTGTCAAAGAGGACAAATAAAAATTCATGTGTTTCTCCGTTCATTAACATTTTTATTTGGAGTTTATACATTCACTGGTTCTTCCTGTTTTAGCAGACTGTTTGCAAATCATTTTTGTACTTAAGCGCTGCCTCTCTTCCAAGTCATCTACTTTTTAATCACTCGGTAGACTCCGTTTTAGCTGTATAGTCTCTCGTTAGCGTTTTTACACATAAGAATTTTGTTTGTTCTTCAGTGCCCCGCCTTGAATTGCACATCGGCCATAAAGATTTTTCTCCCAAAAAACTGTTTGCAAGACTTTTAATTTGTCTTTCTCCGATCATATTGGCACTCATATTTCCAGTAACTCTCTTCCTATCAAAAGTATAATCTTTCCTTTTGTTTTTCTTTTCTTCCTAGATTTTGGACAACTGGTAACCTTATCTTAATTTTTACAATGCAATTCCCTTTATATTATTCGACTGTATATGAGTAAACAATAATTTCCTCGGTATAGAGACTTTTTCTCTTTTTTATTATTAAACTAGTTATATGCTTTTTTTTTTAAGGTAGATAAAAAGATATATCTAGAATAATGCTGAGACAAGGAACTCATGCTGAAAGTTTTTTTCTAAACATCAGTATATTTTACCATCATTCTTTTAATTATGTTGATTAAGTTTTTGAAAGGCTGCACGAGAACTGATATCTCGCCAGGAATTAAATATGCCTGCTATGTCTCGTGTAAAATACCTACTGGTCTTTATGCTAAGCATCATCTTATTCGTTCACCTTACAATCTGTTTCTTACTTTTCTCGTGCTTTCTGTATAAAAACATATATCACTGTTTATCGGGAGAATGACAGTAACAGATGACTCCCTGTGCTAACAAGTGACAGCTGTCGTTTTGGGTAGTGGTATATTGGATCTTGTGCGAATATAATTGGTCATCATGTTCTTCACCCACTCACACACATACACTCACGCACAAATATTTATATATATATATATATATATTTATATATATATATATATATATATATATATATATATATATATATATATATATATATATATATATATATATATATATATATATATATATATATATATATATATATATTTATATATATATAGTGTGTGTGTTATTGGGTGGGTAAAGATATATATGACTGTCTGGTGGAAAAAGAATTACAGTTCCTATACAGCTCTGTTGCTTATCTTAATAAAATATATAGGTATCTTGTAAAGTACCTAAATGGAAGATGTTGCTATATGGTTCCATAAAATATACATATCCATATATACATTTCGTGAGTGTGTGTCCTGGAGGATGAACATGATGACTGTCTGGTGGAAAAAGAATTACAGTTCCTGATACAGCTGTGTTGCTTGCTTCAATAATATATAAGGTATCTTGTAAAGTACCTAAATGGAAGATGTTGATCTTGGTTCCATAAAACGTGTTGCTATCCATAACGTATCCTGGAGGGATCAGAGGCAGAATATCTATGACTTTCAATGATACAAGGGGGTGTTCTACAGTATATACAAACAAGCATGATATGAACAATATCTATTATAATGAAAACACACACATACACATATATACATACACATATATATATATATATATATATATATATATATATATATATATATATATATATATATATATATATACATGCTTTTGAGGCAAAGTTTTTCTTGTGTGTGCGCGTGTGTATGTATGTGTGCGATATAAATACTTAGTAAATTTTCATTATTCTGAAAAGACTTGAACGAACTGAATGTTAGAAGCTAATGAAAAATCATTTATAAGTCACCTCCTAACAGATAGCAGTATTGTCTGAAATCTGTAACCAATTAACCATCCTACATCCTGACGTTCCCATGTGGGAACATTCATTTTCAAATATGTTTTTCTTATTCTTATATGAATTTGAATAGATTTCTGAAATATGAATATTTGAAAGTAATTGTAAAGGCATATTTTTAAACAAAAATAGTGTAAACATTTTTGTTTTGTTTCGGATTTATAAGACTATAATAGAAAAATGTCAAAATAAGGAAAAGTGTCTAAATTTAAGCTTAATTGAAAATACATTTTTTTTAATTCGGAAAATGCGTTAATGATCTACCCAAGATATTCATTGTAACATATGAATTTTTAAGTTTCAAGCATTTTAAATGGTCAAAATTCCATAAGATGCTGCTGTGTGTTTGTGTGTGTGTGCGTGTGTGCATGTGTGTGTATGTGTGAGTGTATGTATATATATGTCTACATTATACTATCACCATCTTATTGTAGCATCGTATGGAATTTTGATCATTCAAAATGCTTGAAACTTAGAAATTCATATGTTACAATGAATATATAGAGTAGGTCCTTAAAGCGTTTACCGAATTTCGAAAAAAACATTATTTTCTATTTAAGCTTAAATTTAGACATGTTTCCTTATTTTGACATTTTCCTATTACAGTTTTATAAATCTGAAACAAAACAAAAATGTTTATACTATTTTTATTTAAAAATATGCCTTTACAATTACTTTCAAATAATCATATTTCAGAAATCTATTCAAATTCATATAACAATAAGAAAACCATATTTGAAAGTGGATGTTCCCATATGGGAGCGTCAGGATGTATGATGGTTAATTGGTTACAGATTTCAGACTATACTACTATACTGCTATAATTCTGACATTCAGTTCATTCAAGTCTTTTCAGAGTAATGAAAATTTACCAAGTATTATATCACACAAACACACACATATGTGTGTATATATATATATTTTTTATAAATACTCTGCTGTTCGCCCTCTATGCAGTTTATTGTAGAAAAATCCGCGAACAAAGACAGGAAGGTGGCTGTATCGGCCGGGTTAGTGCGCGGCATTTAAAAAAATTAACATCCGTAGCATAACAGAACTAGGGAGCATTAGGGACCTACAACCATAGGGAAAGTTTCCACAATTAACCTCTATTGAAGGTGGTCTTAAGCTACTTTTCCCTGTCCTATGTTTGGCGAATGTTTTGACAAAATTTCAGATTCCGAGGGCATAAAGACACGCTACCCTGTGTGTGTGACAGAGAGGTTGCAGAGAGAAATAATCTATCGTGAAGACTGTACGTCTGCTCTTCCGACTCCTCGTCCTTTTGTCTATCCGTCTTTATTTTATTAGTGAATTAGGAAGACTGCTATTATCAAGACTTCCAATCGTTCGTTGTATGCGCAAACAAGTTGTCGTCCATGGTAAGTGTGAAATTTTGGCAAAGTTTCGCCGATTTTTCTAGTATCTCTTTCTGTATTTCCAGTTCCTTTGTTTCCCCATTCACCACCATCTAGATCAGTGGTTCCCAAAGTGGGCGGTACTACCCCCCTGGGGGCAGTGGATTGATATCGGGGGGCCGGTGAGGCAAAAGGGGGTGGTTGGGGGGCGACAGGGTGGCATTATTTTAGCATTTAATTTTAAGCAATTAAAGCAAAAAAAAAAAAAAACACAGACTTAAAATTACCGAACGTGGGGATCTACGACTTCTTAGTGAGTTCCAGCCTGATGGAGAAACCGATATCCCTGCGCCAGTGCACACCCATTCCATTATGATATAATTGTGAAGACCAAGTTTACTAAATTATGTATTGTTTGTGAAATACATCTTCGAGTTTAATATTGCTGTTTTCAATTTGAAGCAAACCGTCTGTAAAAATAATAATACTCGCGTGTGTGTATCGGCGGGAGGGGGCCGCTAGGAATCCATCTGGAAGCCAAGGGGGCGCCAGCCTGAAAAAGTTTGGGAAACTCTGATCTAGATAAACCAAGTATAAACAATTTACTTTTATGAAGTCTAGATTAAGAATAATTTATATTGCTTAGCGACATTCCAATATTCCCGTGAAGTAAATAGGAATTAGGGACGGTTAAACAAGAAATTTACAGCATTTAGGCAGCCTTGTGTCTCGATCCCATTGTTTGGAAGAGGAATAGCCTTTTACCAGCGCTAACTGCATATGATACAAACCGGTTTATTAAAAACATTACTGAAGCGAAGAAAAAATTGACTGTGTCCGAAGTTGGGCTATTGTTCAAGTAATTTCTTAGCTAACTGCATATTCATTGTGTCGGGGCATCCTTCTAGACTGGTGACCTTATCCATTAATAAACATCTGTCTTTGAGGTTAATTTATAGCTTCAATTGAGAGGTTATGTGTGACCTTGGCATTCAGGGCCTCATAAATTATGTTAATCAAGTAATAAACTCATAGGCCAAATTATCCCATACATAATAATATATATTATATTTATATATATATATATTATTATAGTTATATATATATATATAAAGCTGGAGAAATTATATATATATATCTTTATATACATATATACAGTATATACATATATACATATATATATATATATATATATATATATATATACCGCATTATATATATATATATATATATATATGTATATATATATATATATATATATATATATATATATCATATATAAATATATATTGAATATATATATAACGAACATATATATAGCTAATAGGTTCGTATATATATAATATATATATTATTTATATATATATATATATATATATATATATATATATATATCACAATCGATTTCATATATATATATGTATATATAATATATATATATATATAATATATATTATAATAAAATAGTATTCCGCGCGAGAAATTTAAAATGATCAAAGAAATGGATATATATATATATTTTGTTATATATATAACGTATAAATATATATATATATATATATATATATATATACAATCTATATGCATGCATTTGTGTTAAATGACCCTATTGAGGTCATCAAATAGAGTCATCTTTTACTGCTGTATCTGAAAAGAACAGAATTAATTATCTTACATTTTCTAAGATGTCTCTGGTAATGGTGGCTCCTGGGTCAGCAAATTCCCTTCTTATTAGTTGACTCCTCTCAATGAACCTATTCTTAAACAAAGGCTGACTGGAATCAAACACTGAAGTATAAAACTATACTTTATTTGCAAATTTAACGAAAGTGTTCAGCAAAAGCTACAATCATGAAATGGAGTGCATTTCACCCCCTATAAATGAAAGTCAACACTAGAGGAAATTCTGATTCACAAACATTCAGGTTAACGATTCTAAATCAGCTAATACTAGTGACTAACACCCTGGTCACCAAACAAAGTGAAAAGGTCATTATTATTCTAGACCATAATAAATGTCATATAGCATGTAAGAATAAACACCACTTCCAAAATATTCGTCCTCTCAGGATGAACCCAGAAGTTCCTGTTGAAAGAAGCATATCATATATTAAAACCTGAAATGGTATTAATTAACATTCATATTTAAAACAGAAAAATGTACAATGGGGAACAGAACAGGAAAATACATAAGGGAGGCACAGCAGACTTTCACTGCAGCACTACTAGGTCTTTCCACCAAATGTCTGGAAAAGATATAAATGTTCATGAATTATGGTACTCACTTTCCATGGTAACAAATGACAGATTTTCCACCACTAACCAAAACAGACCCAATCTCAAAATGAAGTCCCCCTGCAAGAGTCTATCTCCCTGTTAATATGTCATTGGGGAGTGCGACACACATACGCCATCACACTGTTTCCATGTACTTAAATCCTGATCATCGTCAAGCATGCACAAATGCATGCGTCAGACATCTCGCTGTATCCAACTGTGCAAACCTCCACCGTCAACACAAATGCACCTGCAGTGGAAGTGTCACTAACAGGCCAGCACATAGTTCATCCAAAGTCATCCAAGACTTAATAGGAGCTCGTACCACCTACCACTGGGCGTCCCCGCCCAGGTACGATAATTGTCCAATCAAAAGTTTAGTAAGGGCCAGCTCCAAACTCATATGAAAATATATGCACTAGATACGAAAATTATATGTCTCATATGCATGATTGTTATTCCAATAACAGCTCATTATAGAACACATCACTTCACATCTTGATTCTTGATGGTCTACATATTTTGGATGGCTTGCAACTGCACAAGTCCATACTTCTCTTCACATTTTGAATACCTGGCAATCCAACTATGCTGAACGGCCTGCAACTGCGCACGCCCATGCTGAATGTGGCACCCACGAATCCTTTGCACCAAACAGATGTCTCCCAGCAACGATGGCTATCTGTAGACAACTTGCCCAGCATCTCTCCAAAAAACCCTGGATCCTCTCATGAAGCCACAAGCGTAGAAACCTGCTGGCATAATGTAGGCAACCCCATACCTAACTTGTATCAGTTGAGGCTCATAGAAGTCATTCATCAGGCGCTGCTGCGATGAAGTGGTGTATAATGTAAGTCGGTCAAGCCAACAGTCAACCCAAAAGGTACCTAGTCTACTCACTATGCCATACTTTTACTGAATCATTAAAACCACTAAGGAAAGGTCATATGATAAAACTGTGAAACGATTACAAATTGCTAACTGGAATTTCCACAATCAACCTTCTATGAGGTACGCTGACTTTAAGGTACTACCCATACAAATTCTTCCCAGTAAAAATTACCTGAGAACCATACCATTATACTGAATTCATTAAAGGCAATTCTAAATATCCGAGAGGTAAAGTATCTCGTAAATTCATCAAACTTTTACCCTGGTTAGCAAATACTGTCGATACCTCCTCAGTTCTCAGCAAAACAGCAATTGACATACTAGCAATTGCTCCTATAATCACAACAACTATAATTACCAACGGTGCAGCCCTCTTAATTCTAAAAGAGAACTGAAAAATCTAAACACCTAAATTTGGAAGCCATACTTGAGTTTTCTAGCCTTAGACTAAACCCTAACTGATTTGCCCAAACCTGCAACATATCAGACAGACTCCGTATGATATACAAATTACCTAAAGAAAAATTCTAAAATCCCAAGCAACAGAGCTTTATTCTGAAACTCTATACTCAAATGACAACTACACATCATAATATTATTACATAAGAACACACGGGCCTAACCTCACTACGAAATTAGTCCATGTCAGTACTCCCGAAGTCATGTCAATACAAGACTTCAGCATAAAAACAAAAGAAAGAATCTATAAGATACCCAATCTAGGAACGGGAAAGAAAAAAACAATCAAACAAAAAAGAAATTCATATATCTATAAAACCCTACGGTATTTTGCACTTAATTTCAACTAAGTATTGCAACACATAAAAGCAAAAACTGAACTCGGACAATTAAAGATCTGTATAACTCTACGGAGCAACATCCTACCCAGTAAAAAAAAAAAAATACAAGTTACTCACATTTAAAACCCATAAAAAAACAAAGAGAGAGAGAGAGGAAAAAGAAAAAAATGAACATACCCACAGTACAACACAAGAATTAACCCGTAAGATTCCCATTAACCTGTCTTTTCAATTTTAGATATGTGTCAACCGAGACACACCCGAGCTTTCATAGAGAACAACAAATCTATTCCCCTTCTTTACTTCTACAGCACGAAAAGGACCTTCAAGTTTAGGACCTAGCTTATAGTTCAACTGATTCCTGACATTTATTTTCACAAAAAAACATATCTCCCACAGCAACTTTAACTCAATCCAGCTTTTGCTGACTCCTATCTACCATGTCTCGTGTTTTCATTTCAAGATTCTCAGTAAGACGCACATATCTCTCTTCAGCCGTGGAAACAAGCGCTTTGATCGATTCACCACCGGAAGGAATAGGCAACAAACCGAACGCACCCCGCGCTGGGTAACCAAACAGAGCCTCTATGGGAGACATTCTAGTGGTATCACTAACCATAATATTGATGCTATGCTGCACCTGTGGAATATGTCGATCCCACACCACATCATTTTCTCCCACGGTCATAAAGATCTTCAATGACCTTCTTATTTGCCCGTTCACACAGCCCATTAGCTTCTGGTCTTTAGGGAATAATACTGACCTTCTGAATGCCCATTACATCACCAAGGCACTCTGACATCTTGTTCACAAATTCTCTCCATAAAAAAATTTGTAATCAGAACTTCAGGAACTCCATAAAGACAAATATACCAATTAAAGAATGCGCCTGCCACCTCTTCCGCTGTTTTATGATTCAACGTAAAAATCCCAACGAACCTAGTTAACTTGTCAACAACCACCAACAGGTGCCTATGGCCATAACTAGAATCACAGAAATTGCTCAGAAGGTCCACATGGACTCGTGGGGAAGGTCTGCTGGGAATTGGGAATGAACCCAATTTACAAGAAACAGCCCTCGATGGCTTACACACATTACAAACTGAACAGCCTCTCACAAAAGTCTTCCACTGACGTGAGCATATTCTTCCAAAAGAATTGTCCCTGTATATTCTAATAGATCTTCTCAATACCCAAATGCAGACTGCCAGACCTGCAGCAACAATACGCCAGAACCAAACACACTAAACCATCTAGGAACAACTATTTGTGCCATATTACCCATTTATCCTCACTATTTCTCAGTCTGTATTTAATCTTCCTAACTAACAAATTACCCTCTAATTCGAGCCTGCAAAAGGCAGCTTATACCCCTTCCTAACTAATTCCCTTCTAAGAAAGGCTTTTGCTTCTCCCAGAATCTCATCCTCATCTTGCTTAACTTCTACTAAACTAATATTCCAGTCTATGCAATCTCCAGATACATAACATACATGAGTACCATCTGCACCAGAAAGCTTCTACTAGGGCCGTCTGCTACATTATGCCTACCTTCTATATACCTAAGCTTGGCATCAAAATCCCCGATTGTCAGATGCCACCTAGCTCAGGGGGAAAGATCTGTCTGAGGAATTAAAAAGACCAACAATGGCGGAATGATCTGTAAGAACCTCTACTTGATTGCTCAACAATAGCATCTTAAAATTTACTAAGCTTGACACTATGGCAAAGGCCTCTTCATCTACTACCGACCATAACCGTTCATTACTACCCCATGTCTTAAACTTTCTACTGTAAAATGCAATTGGATGGAGTCTTCTATCGAACTTCTGAATGAGGCATGCTCCTACACCATCATAACTAGCATCTGTTACCAATGTGAAAGGACGTTTCAAATCAGGAAACTTCAACACTTATTTCACTAGGCATTCTTAATCTTCTGAAAAAGCTACTTGCTGTCCATCTCCCCATACAAACTGCACATCATCCCTCAGGACACCTGTCAAGAGATGCTAGAATAAAAAAACCCTACGGAAAAAGCCAACCATGCCTAAGAATTACAGGATCTGTTTCTTATTCTTGGGAGTAGCAAAATCTACAATTGCCCTAACTTTATCATCATTCACTCTAACACCCTCTTTAGAAATAACATGACCCAAATATACTATCTGCCTCTTGAGAAAATTACACATAGCTAACTTTATCTTCAAACCCGCTAACCTAAGCCTCCTAAAAACTTCCCTAAGAACCTCTAGACGTTCTTCCACCGAATCAGTGACAACTAAAATATCGTCCATATAAAGGAATATGAATTTCCCTAACAAGCCTAGCAAAATAGTATTCATTAGCCTAGTAAATGTCATCGGACTGCCTGACAGACCAAACAGCATCCGAGTAAACTCATAATGCCCCTTCGGGAACGAGAAAGCTATGTACTCTTGACTCTCCTCGCTAAGCGGTACTTGCAAATAACATTGCATCAAATCAACTGAGGAATAAATATTCTTGCCCCCAATCTCAACAAATACATCTGGCAAACATGCTACAGGGTAGCGATCAGGAATGGTTTTCCCATTCAGCTTCCTAAAGTCTACACAAACTCGGACTGAACCATACTTCTTAGGCACTGCCAACAATGGGAAATTAAAAGGCGAGGAACTGGGCCTAACAATGGCTTCTTCTTCCCCCTTATTAACCTCTTGCTCTACCTGTTCTCTTCTTAAAAGGAGTTCTATATGAAGCAACAAAAATAGGCTTAGTTTTGTCCTCCAACTGAGCCTTGTGTTCTAACACATTTGTTAATCCTAACTTATCCCCTTTGAGTGCGACTATGTCCGCAAACTCGGTCAGAACATCTTCCACACCCCCAGCATATTTTTTATAATCAGCAGTGGCTAAATGATCGCTAAAAACCTGCTTCCTAGCCTGTAAATCTGCTTCTGAAAAGCTGCAAGATTCTCTGACAATAGCCACTGAATTATCTTCATCGACCCAGTCAACAAAGCCGATTGCATAAGTACCCTTCTGATAATTGTGAACTGAATCATTACAGTTTAGCAATTCCACCCAAGTATCCTCTGAACTCAATACCTTGTTTATAGAACCCGTACACACTACCCCCTTCAGCTTTTCGCTGCACTCATCCACACACATCTGTCTGGATTTATGCACTCCTTTCACATAGCAACCATACCAGGACCAAGAACCATATCATCTGACAAAACCTATTTATAACATCATCTGACAAAACCCCTTATAACACTTCTTACTCACCAACACATGTTCAGCATCCACCCGCAGATCCTCATGTACACCCGATCTATCATCATCCACCACACTCACATCCGTCCCCTCATAAGGCACAAACACACCAGATACTACCACAGTTATACCACATACCCCTGTATGTTTGAAATTTCCATCTCGACATGCAGGATGACCCAGTAACAAAGTATTTTTATTTCAGCCCTCGTATAACCAAAAATGGTTCTGTAAAAAGTTCTACCCCCAAGAGATAACTCTACATCTACGTATCCCAAAACCTGTAACCTATTTGCTTGAACGTCACATTCAGTCTCTTTAGCAGGTCTCAAAGAACGATTGGAAAACATTGATCTGAACAACTCATAATTCATCAGATTAATAGAAGCACCTGCATCTATAAAGAACCTTACATTTATCCCCTGCACAGACCCATTTACAACTGGCTTTGACCCTGAGGGTTCCCCCAGAAGTCCTATATCCCAAGAAACACCCATCCAGTTTTCCCTTATAACTGATCGGTCTTTAGACAATGTCCGCCGATCACAAGATCCCCTCGAACAATTCGCGTGAAGACCTTTCTTATCTGAGCTACCAAAATTCTGAAGTGCAGGCTGACCATTATACTGTCTCCAAGATGGACAGGACTGCCACAGTGTTTAACACAGCAAAATCTCTTAATGTGTCCCTGCATATTACAATTAAAGCAACGAACCCGTGGGGTCCTAGAACTCAAGCCAACAATCTATCTTCGGTTATTCCGAATTTCAACAAACCCCTTCAAACCGCGGACTGAATCTCTGCGCCCTACACAACCACAGGCTGACCCAAGGAGTCTCTGATCACTGTTTCCTCTCCTCATTTTTGCAGCTTTCTTCTTCGTATGTAAATTCGTTAACTTATTCTTGGCTGATCAGAAATGCAAAAAAAAAAAAAAATCCCAATTCGCTCGAAAGGACACCCATACCAAAAAAAAAAAACACAAGGAAAAACAATTTCCCCTGAAAGAATTCCCATACAATAAGGAACGCAGAATGTTAATTCCCTTTCCTCTAACAATTAATCCCTAAAACTGAAAAGAAAGTACTAATCAAACCCACAATTAAATCCAAAGTTAATTGAATCCACAATTGAATCCAAAATTAATTAAACCTCAATTAAATTCAAAATCAATTAAACCCGTAATTAAATTAAACTGGTAATTAAATTAAACCCAAAAATTAAATTGAAAATTAATTAAACCCACAATTAAACCCAAAGTCCATGGGGAAAAAATGGGTGAACCGAGCGCACAGCTGATCTGCAAAGTAGGTCAAGATAAACTTCGCGTCTTCAAGGGCAAACGGCAGACGGACGAGAGAGAGAGAGAGAGAGAGAGACAGAGAGAGAGAAGAGAGAGAGAGAGAGAGAGAGAGATTAGAGATAAGAGAGGAGAGAGAGAGAGAGAGAGAGATAGAGAGAGAGAGATATTCGTCCCCCTCTCAGTGCAATAATATCACTCCCCCCATCACCCCATCCACAGAAAAAATGCAGAGTACAAAACCCTGAAGAGAGACGAGCTCCTCTCCGAGTAAACTTACTGCAACCGCTCTACCTTTTCATTCATGCACTTATGCACCCAAAATAACACGTACGTTTGTAATTATAAAAATAAAAATTTTTTAAAAAAATCTAATAAATGTATGCATACACTTTACCATGCAGAAATGCCTTTATATAAGTAATTCAACAAATGTCAAATATCAAAGTTCCCAGAGATAAGACAACGATAAAATACTCCCTTTATTAACCCCTAAACGCCGATGTGAACTACTGATTGCCATACATAAAAACAAAAGATATAGGGCACGCCCAAAATTCAAGTGCCCTGGCTATGGATGGCGCAGAATGCGAGAAACTTCGCCCAACTAATGACGTCACTGACACGTCACTCAGGGGATGACGTCACTGACAGCTACACCTGAATACTAGTTGCAGTGCAATAAAAGGCAATCTAATCTGACATTAAAATTAACAATAAAAAGAAATGATAACACTTATGTACGCCTCTGCTTGATGGCACGGAAATTCTCTCACCAAAGAAAGAGAGAGAGAGAGAACAAAAAACACTTCCGAGTTTTCGCGTGTTTTAACACACACATGCGGTCAAGATACCGCAACTACTCACACTGCACACATTGGGCACATAATACATCCTAGACACTCTCAATATGAGCTAACGCCCAGAAATCACTGTACACATCCACTAAAACCTTGCACCCCGTGACGCATCAATAAACACACAAAGAGAATCGCGCTCGAGAAGGACTGATTCAAGCGTGTTTTATAACAGCAACTTCCTAACCTGGACTGCTGAACCAACAAAGTCCTATTCTGAAATACCAATACCAGTATTAATAAGATATGTCTCTTAGGAAGCGTAATCCTAACTAACTTTTTATCTACTCAACTATCTATTCATGACTAACACCGCTGCCAACCACTGTTAAATGGCCCTATCCCCAGGTCAAATAGGGCCATCATTTATTGCTGTATCTGTTTTAAGAACAGAACCAATTATATTACTTTCCTAAGATGTCTCTGGTAGTGGTGGCTCCTGGGTCAGGAAATTCCTTCTCCTTTGTCGACTCCTCTCACTGAACCTATTCTTAAACAAAGGCTGACTGGAATCAAACACTGAAGTACTAAACTATACTTTATTTGCAAATTTAACGAAAGTGATTCAGCAAAAGCTACGATCATGAAATGGAATGCATTCCACCCCCTATAAATGAAAGTCAACACTAGAGGAAATTCTGATTCACAAACATTCAGGTTAATGATTCTAAACCAGCTAATACTAGTGACTAACACTCTGGTCACCAAACAAAGTGAAAAGGTCATAATTATTCTAGACCACAGTAAATGTCATAAAGTATATAAGAATAAACACCACTTCCAAAATAGTCGTCCTCTCAGGACAAACCCAGAATTCCTGTTGAAAGAAACATATCAGATATTAAAACCTGAAATGGTGTTAATTAACATTTATATTCAAAACAGAAAAATGTAATGGGGAACAGAACAGGAAAATACATAAAGGAGTCACAGCAAACTTTCACTGCAGCACTACTAGGTCTTTCCACCAAGTGTCTGGAAAAGATATGTGTTCATGAGTTATGGTACTCACTTTAAATAGTGACAAATAACAGATTTTCCAAGACTTTATATATATATATATATATATATATATATATATATATATATATATATATATATATATATATATGTATATATATATATATATATATATATATATATATATATATATATATATATATATATATATATAAATATATATATATATATATATTATATATATATATACATATATACATACATACATATATATATATATATATATATATATATATATATATATATATATATATATATATATATTATATATATATACATATATACATACATATATATATATATATATATATATATATATATATATATATATATATATATATATTATATATATATATACATATATACATACATATATATATATATATATATATATATATATATATATATATATATATATATATATATATATATATATATATATATATATATTATATATATATATATATATATATATATATATATATATATATATATATATATATATATATATATATATATATATATATATATATATATATATATATATATTTATATATAAATATATATAAATATATATATATATATATATATATATATATATATATATATATATATATATATATATATATATATGTATATATATATATATATATATATATATATATATATATATATATATATATATATATATATATATATGACTATTTATCACATCACCGTGATTCATACAATCGAAAGCTACAAACGTCCTTTAATATCAATTCACTCTACCTCGGAAGTAATATATTTTCATATATGTTACCGAAGAATTTTAGTTGATAATAAGTCCACCGTCCCGTGGGGTCGAACCAGCGACAGACGGGAATCAGGACTGGTGACACACTAACCAGTCGGCCACAAGAGGTATAAGTGAAATACCATCTCCCATCAACCCACCCGTCGAACTCAGGTGTTTGCGTTTTGGAGCGATATCCCCACCCTCTGCCATGTTGACCGTGTAGTGCGTTTTGTCGCTTGCGTAGCCATATTATGACTAATTATCACATCACCGTGATTCATATACAATCCGAAAGCTACAAACGTCCTTTAATATCCAATTCACTCTACCTCAGGTAATATATTTTTCATATATGTTACCGAAGGGGAATTTTAGTTGATAATAAGTCCACCGTCCCGTGGGGTCAGACCAGCGACGGACGAGGAATCAGGACTACAGTGACACACTAACCAGTCGGCCACAAGAGAGGGGGTATAAGTGAATACCATCTCCATCAACCCACCCCGTCGAACTCAGGTGTTTTTTGCGTTTGGAGACGATATCCACCACCTCTGCCATGTTGACCGTGTAGTGCGTTTGTCGCGCGTAGCCATATTATGACTATTTATCACATCACCGTGATTCATATACAATCAAAAAGCTACAAACGTCCTTTAATATCAATTCACTCTACCTCCGGAAGTAATATATTTTCATATATGTTACCGAAAGAGATTTTAGTTGATAATAAGTCCACTGTCCCGTGAAAGGTCGAACCAGCGACGGACGGGGAATCAGGACTACAGTGACACACTAACCAGTCGGCCACAAGAGAGGGTATAAGTGAATACCATCTCCCATCAACCCACCCGTCGAACTCAGGTGTTTTGCGTTTGGAAGCGATATCCACCCACCTCTGCCATGTTGACCGTGTAGTGCGTTTGTCGACGCGTAAGCCATAATACAGACTATTTAAACATCACCGTGATTCATATACAATCTAGCAAGCTACAAACGTCCTTTAATTTCCGATTCACTCTACCTCAGGGGTAATATATTTTCATATATGTTACCGAAGGGGAATTTTAGTTGATAATAAGTCCACCGTCGTTTGGGTCGATCCACCAGCCATGGGGTGGAATCAGGACTAAAGTGACACACTAACCAGTCGGCCAACTGGGGGTATGGTATTCATCTCCCATCAACCACCCGTCGAACTCGGTAGTTTTGCGTCCGTCGCTGGTTCCCCACTCTGACGGGTGGACTTATTATCAACTAAAATTCCTTCGGTAACGATGAAGATATGAAAATATATTACAACCGAGGTAGAGTGAATTGAGTCCTAAAGGACGTTTGTAGCTTTTGATTGTATATGAATCACGGTGATGTGATAAATAGTCATAATATGGCTACATGCGACAAACGCACTACACGGTCAACATGGCAGAGGTGGGTGGATATCGTCTCAAACGCAAAACACCTGAGTTCGACGGTGGGTTGATGGGAGATGGTATTCACTTATACCCTCTCTGTGGCCGACTGGTTAGTGTGTCAGTCCTGACTCTCGTCCGTCGCTGGTTCGACTTCACGGGACGGTGGACTTATTATCAACTAAAATTCCCCTTCGGTAACATATATGAAAATATATTACTTCCGAGGTAGAGTGAATTGATATTAAAGGACGTTTAGCTTTCGATTGTATATGAATCACGGTGATGTGATAAATAGTCATATATGGCTACGTGCGACAAACGCACTACACGGTCAACATGGCAGAGGTGGTGATATCGTCTCCAAAACGCAAAACACCTGAGTTCGACGGTGGGTTGATGGGAGATGGTATTCACTTATACCCTCTTGTGGCCGACTGGTTAGTGTGTCACTGTAGTCCTGATTCCTCGTCCGTCGCTGGTCTGACCTCACGGACGGTGGACTTATTATCAACTAAAATTCCCTTCGGTAACATATATGAAAATATATTATTTCGAGGTAGAGTGAATTGGATATTAAAGGACGTTTGTAGTTTTCTTGATTGTATATGAATCATGGTGATGTGATAAATAGTCATAATATGGCTACGTGCGCAAAACGCACTACACGGTCAACATGGCAGAGGTGGGTGGATATCGTCTCAAAACGCAAACACCTGAGTTCGACGTGGGTTGATGGGAGATGGTATTCACTTATACCCTCTCTTGTGGCCGACTGGTTAGTGTGTCACTGTAGTCCTGATTCCTCGTCCGCCGCTGGTTCGACCCCACGGACGGTGGACTTATTATCAACTAAAATTCCTCGGTAACATATATGAAAATATATTACTCTGAGGTAGAGTGAATTGATATTAGCGACGTTTGTAGCTTTCGATTGTATATGAATCACGGTGATGTGATAAATAGTCATATGGTGCGACCGACAAACGCACTACACGGTCAACATGGCAGAGGTGGGTGGATATCGTCTCCAAACGCAAAACACCTGAGTTCGACGGGTGGGTTGATGGGAGATGGTATTCACTTATACCCTCTCTTGTGGCCGACTGGTTAGTGTGTCACTGTAGTCCTGATTCTCGTCCGTCGCTGGTTCGACCCCACGGGACGGTGGACTTATTATCAACTAAAAATTCCCCTTCGGTAACATATATGAAAATATATTACTTGAGGTAGAGTGAATTGGATATTAAAGGACGTTTGTAGCTTTCTGAATATATATATATATATATATATATATATATATATATATATATATATATATATATATATATATATATATATATATATATATATATATATATATATATATGAAAAGATTATAGGTCACAAGTATGTTATGAATTACAATACACAACGGATGTTGAATTAACAAGTGGGGAGGAAAACTTTCCCAAAAGCTGGGGAGAAGAATGTTTAGCTAGCATCTGACGCATTTCCTCTTTAAGTAAGGATGGCGTCAGAATTTTCGAGGCGTGGGATTATGGGAGATGACACTGTGTGTACGTTCGCCAGAAGTGTCCAGGTTTCGGTGAAGAACGTGTGTTTGTGCAAGTCTTTTGGGCAGAGTCCCAAGGAGTGAAGGAATTAGATTGGGTAAAGAGAATCATTCAAAGACCAACACTGAACCTTGCTGAAAGTCTCGAAAAGTTTGAGACTTGTGTTTTGCACAATACCAGAACTGATTTGAACACTGGGTTTCGAGGTAAGGAGCATATCTATTTACCAAACTGTAGATTATTTTCTCCATTTCTATATAATATGTCTTGCTTTTGAGTAACGTGGGAGGAATTCCCATATTTGTATTTTTTTGTGTTTTGGGAAACTAAAGAAAATTTTGCTTGTCTTCTTCAGATGTTTCGCTGAGTAAGAGGTCGAGAATGTACTCATTAGGAATATACTAGACTTTGACCTATTTTTGACCAGTTTATTTTATTTGATGACCAAGGTGTTAGTCACTAGTATTGGTTGGTCCAGAATCATTATGAGAATTTCCTATAGTTATAATTTCCATCTACATGTCCATAGCTTTTGCTGAATTACTTACGTCAAATTTCCAAATAAAGTCTAGTTTTGTATCTGGGTGTTTAATTCCAGTAGGCCTTTGTCTGAGGTTAGATACAGGGAGAGGAGTCCACGAGGTAGAAGGAATGTGCTAACCCAGTGCTGAACCATCGGCACCAGAGAATCTTAGGGCGTAAGCTGGTAAGGTGCTGTTCTTAAAACGGATGCCGTAAGAGATTAAGACCCTTATTGACCTTGTGTAGGGTCATTAACATTATATATATATATATATATATATATATATATATATATATATATATATATATATGTATATATATATATATATATATATATATATATTATATATATATATATATATATATATATATATATATATATATATATATATATATATTATATATATATATATATATATATATATATATATATATATATATATATATATATATATATATATATATATATATATATATATATATATATATATATATATATATATATATATATTTCATTATAATAGATATCATTATAATAGTTTCCATCACCCTTGTTTTATATAGAACACCCCCTCTGTATGAGAAGCTGAAAGTCGCTAAGAATTTCTGCCCTGATCCCTCCAGGATACGAAAATATGGATAGCAACACGTTTTATGGAACCAAGAGCAACATCTTCCATTCAGTTACTTTACAAGATACCTTATATTTTATTGAAGCAAGCAACAGAGCTGTATCAGGAACTGTAACTCTTTTTCCACCAGACAGTGGTGATCTGGAGACCCCCAGTTAAGAATAAGAATGGGACGAGCTAGAAAATCAGTTATTTGAGCCATCAGAAGAAATGGGAGTTATATTGGACTCTTCTGATTCCGAAGATGCTGGTGGTGATGATGAGTATCCTCAAGGTGGAGGCAAGCGTGGTGCTGCAAGATGAAAAAAAATTGTTCATTTACGAAAACTGTTATTGCTGAAGAGATGCCAAGCATTGTTAGCAGTTTCCTAAATGTCTTATGAAAACATGCTATGAAATATGGAACTTATATTTCACAGATTACACATTTGATTACATATTAGAGCACACTAAACAGTATGCTAGCAGATATAAGAATGATGCTCCATTTGATGCTTCTGTGGCTGATCAAGCATTTCAATGGAATTCTGATTTTTCTGGACATCACTTTGTAACATCAGAAAGAGATTACTGGAGCAATCAACATGATCTGAAGGTTCCATTTGTTTCAGAAACAATGAGTCGAGAGAGAGTTTTGAAAATAAAGCAATATTTTCATGTTGCTGATTATCAAAATCTAGAGGAAGGGAGCACAGTCGCCAAAGTTTCATTCCTGCATCAGTTAATGAATCAAAAGCTATGACAGTGGGAAATATTTCACAAAAAACTAAGTATCGATGAATCCATGGTGCAATATTTTGGGAAGCACAATGCTAAGATATACAAAAAAGCAAACCCATTCGTTTTGGTTACAAAATTTGGGCTTTATGTGGAGATGATGGACATCTATACAAGCTGATTATCTAAACAGGGAACCTTTAGGGCAGCGTGTTGTTATGGATTTTTGGATGTGGTGAAAAAAAATCCTTGCCAATTTGATAAATTCTTCACAAGTGTGAAAAAAAAAAATCCTTGCCAATTTGATAAATTCTTAACAAGTGTAAAATTGTTAGAATGCCTCAGAGAGAGGTTTTATTGCAACTGGTACTGTTCGAGAAAACAGAGCTAATTGAGCTTGTAAGTAACTGATCACAAATCAAGAAATAAAGAAAAGAGAAAGGCAGTTACGATTATCGCTGCAATGGTGAAGTCTTTGTCCGTAAGTGGCATGATGACAGTATTGTGAACATTATAAGCAACTATTTTACACATGAACCCGTTCGAAAATTGTTTAGGAATTTACTCTTGATTTAATACAAGGAACAAAGAAATTAAGTTACTTCCATTTATCCAGAATTTATGCAAAAATCCATACTTCATCCTCCTAATGTTCCCATAGGGGAGCATATCCTATTTCTTATAATTGAAACCTAAATTTTATGTAACTTACAAACAAATTCTTTAGGTCGTAAATGATCAAGTTTTGTAATATAAGGTTTTCGTATTTGTGTCCTCAAAAACTCCCACAAGTATTCTCAAAATTACCTCATCCACTCTTTGATTCATTATTCTCTGCCTCTCTCCTCCTTTTGACGTTCAATACATCTTCAAAATACTCACTATCAGCCCAGAACTGGTTTTTCTTTAGGGAGCATTTCCCCATTTGGCTTTTGTATAAGATCAGTTTTGCAATGTTTTTTTTTTTCATTTATTTCCTGCAGAATCAGTTATTATTCCTTAAACTCTTGCTCATCTTCTCATTCACTCTTTATTATTGTATTATATACAAATTTTTTCCTGGCTCACATTCCCTTTGACCGCTTTATCCATTCTCCTGTTTTTCGTACACGATCTTTCCTTTAGTCTTGCAAAGTGCTCCTCAAACAATGCTTCCTTCACTAAACTTTTACTTTCTTCATCTTACCACTCATTGGCTTTATTCCGTCATCCCCTCTTCCTAAAACTAGAATCTCACACTTACATATACTGACGAGTCATATCGCTTTCTCCGTAAATTAACAGAATAGTCATGGGAACTATAACACAGCCTTATCTCGGTCCATTTTACATATAACTAGTCATTCTCAAGTTACTAATTGTAACAAAAGATTCTATTCTATCATAAGAATTTTTCATTGCTCTCAGCAACTTAGCTTCCGTACCATACTATTTTTAATATTTCTTTCATGTCCATTATTAGAATTTTTTGTTGCTCTCAGTTACTCTTCTACATAATAAATCTTGAGCATCCTTCACCTTCTTTGTCTATCATACTTTTGTAAGCTTTTCTAAGTCTATGTGTACTGAATACATCTTTTTCCCCTTTGGAAATAATTCATCAACGCACTCTTTCCCTTATCTGAACTCACACCGTTCTTCCTTTGTCAGTCTTAATGATGCATGCTTTACTTTATTGGTCAATATTCGACCATACACTTCACAGGCATATTAAGAGATGTTATGTTCCATGGTTTTTACAGTCTCCTTCGTGAGCCCTTCCCTGATTAGCTACTTTACTGCACTTCCACTGACACAGTACTAATTCCTGGCACTGGTGCTGTGGTAGCCATTATTATTATTATTATTATTATTATTATTATTATTATTATTATTATTATTATTATTATTATTATTATTATTATTATTATTATTATTATAAACTAACTATTCTCAATAAATTGTGCCTCTGAGAGGAAGAAATATAGAATATCAAAGTCATGCTGAATGCAAATTCAGACAAACTCTTGTCATCCAAGAGAAACAAAATAAAAGAACATCATATAATAACTGATCAGGATCGCAAGTAGAATACGCATAAAGAGAAAGAGACAATTAGCAGCTCTTTCTAAAGACACCCTTAAGTGTTTTTTTTTTTTTTACCAAAACAAAACCAGACGAACCAAAACTTTTTCAGATCCTCCTCGATGCATTTTATCTCATGGATCAAAGATCATAGGAATGTTGCAATACTTATGGTCTGAAAACTGGTATGTGCTGGAAGCAATAGAGTCTGAGGTTGCGGGGCAACAGTCGATTTTTAAATGACCTGAAATCACTTGTTACAAGTCTTTTTACTTAAGACGTAATGCTAACATTGCAGCAGCACTGGTACATCAGATTCATGCATTTGATTTTGGAAAATGGATTGGTAATGTTCCAACCGATATTCGTCTTAATTGGTCCTAACTTTACTAAATGCTATTACAATATTTCAATCATTTGTCTGCTTTCTAATAAGTGGTTTATCTGGTCATTTCCATGAAAATCTACCAGGACAGTTTTTTATTGAAGGTTTACACAACCGAATATTGCTCTTGTCAGTCGACATATTTTATATGAAGAAACGGGAGCGTGTTCCTTCTTTATGTCAGTTTCATATCTACTGCTGCTTCTGTTGTTAGTTTTTTTGCAATAACAATAATTGATTCTTGCAGAATATTTTCAGATAATTATAAGGTAAATATGATTATCAGAAAGGTTTCAAAAACAGTGCCCCTGTGGCTACAATAATGAAGGTTCTGCAGTAGTGTAAAAATAAATGCCTTTAAAAGTGATTTTGAAAAGATATTGCAGTCTAGTGTTAGTACTTTTTTGGGTACTAAAACAGTTTGTTTGGCATACGGTATATTTCTCAATATAATGCTAAGTCATGTGTTCGATATTTTAACTTCATCGTCATATCATAAATTTTATGCCTGACAAAGACCACTCAGTTTTATCAAAAGCCCTTTCTTCCTACAGACATTCAAAACGATTTCATAAAATCACTAAAATTAACTTTTTTTTCTTACATCAAATTTCTCCTGCATATTTTATGCTTTTGTAATAATGATCATTCTTTATAAATGAGTTTACCATCTACATCCCTCTCACATGACACGTTCAAACACACACGCACATGCACATTAATTCTCACATATCAGTTCTTGAAACTGGCTGCCTTAACTTTGTCAATCTTTGATATCTTTTGTAGTTTGGCGAACATCACAATTTTGGCTTTAGCGCTATTGCCCTGATTAACACACACACACACACACACATACACACTCGCACAAACTTCCTAAATCCTGCCATCGCCTCATTAACATTGTCAACAGAAGAGACTCAGGTTCCCAGAGAGCAAATACCTCCTTTCTTTATATTACTCTTTGTATAGCACTCCTCTGCTTGAAGGAATTCTCCATAGCCTTTTTTGTCCTTGGCCGATTTGGAGAGGGAACCAATTTCCGGTGAAGACAACGATCATCAAAGATGAAGACGAAATGCTTCATAAATCTAAAATCACCCCCTTTGCTCTTCTAACAACTGGGGAATTTCGGGCAACAAAAATGGGACAGAACCTCACCATAAATCTCTTTTCACAATATACCAAAAGCCTTGACAACATTTTGGTAAAAAAATATGCTATATAGGCCCATCCATACATGACGCAGAGATGAAAAGTATAAGGTAATTTTCTCTGCAGGAATAGCGGTAATGCTTCTTGAAGGTCATTTTGACCCTGATTTTTTTTTTATCCAGTATATATCACTGAACTATAGCTCCTTTTGACTTGATCAAGTTGGGTGCTACTGAGATTTTCTGCAAAATTTCAATTTGGTATTTCAGGAAGTCCTTGATCATAGTTACGTGTGCACTTATGTATGTTTTTACTCTTGCTGAAATGACATCACCAATACTGCAAATTAACCTTCGAACTGGCTTTGCAAATAACCTACAATAACCCGCCAGGAGAATTAGAGTTCTATATAACTTGTAAGAGTTCTATATACCTTTATAGCATATATTCCGTTATAAGGAATAACGGTTAAAACTATTTTCTAATTCAATAATGGTCTAAAAATCCTGGTCTAAATGTTTTAATCAAAAGATTACAAGATTAGTCAATTGCAGGGAGTTTAGTATTTGGAAACATTTCAAACTTTTTAAACAGCAATCGGCGTGCCGAGTAAACGTTTCCCACCCTCAAGAGAGGAGAACGGCCCTCCGGCAAAGTTTGCCGGATTTGAGAAGGGAAAAAGAGTGAAAAGGAATATCCGAAGTTTGGACCAATTTTCCTATTAAGGTGATTTACGAAAATTCTTTGAACCTCGTTTAGTCCGAGGTAATGAATGCCTGGTTCAGGAATGGTAACTGTGAAATAATACGGAATAAATCCCATTACTGACAATTATTCAGCTTTTCAGATAGTAATTAGTATTTTTTTTAGTCACTTGAGCGCTTTTCCCTTTCTGTAGAAAATAGAAATCACACGTACTGAGTAAAGACTGACTATTAGGAAGTACATTGTTGCCTCTTGAATCGAGAAGGCCACAAAATAATGGAATACAAAGATTATCTGAAATTTTATACATTCATTAAAATTGTTGTTGGAAGTTTATAACAGGAATGCCAATGTACTTAAGATCATTTTTTTTATAGCCACTTTCAGGAAGATGGGGAAGTCATGTCAGTGGATTTTGACTTTGGAGCAGATTCCTCTGTTATGACCTTGTTACTACATCAAGATCTGTGTGTCGTTTGAGAACAATAAAAATTCCAGTTTTATGGGAGATCAACACATTATGTCTAAGATTTTATATATAAGTTCCCCCTCCAAGACTGTAATTCTGCACCTCTATTTCACCATTTTATTTCAACTATTGAAGAACTGAAGTATAAACGAATTCCATTTACTTTGCAAAAATACTTGACCAGCCTTGAGAACAACACTGCTGACTCCAGATGAAAACAATACTCATTGCTTCCCATCTGCTCAATAACTTGGTGACCAAATGACTAAAAACTCTAAAATTTACAAGTGAGGCTATAGCCAACTGATTTTGGAAATTACAGCGGAGACACTGCACTCCGGCCAATGTGTCCTCTTTCTTGTAACAAAATTCATAAACATCCAGGCTGCAGAGGGACGAGGCAAAAAAATTGCACATTTTCTCATCGAAGCCATCAATGCTTCTTGCAAACCTGTTTAATATTTTTTTGTATAAGTGCCCGTTTTACTACTCGTTTCTTATTCCGTAACTGAAGACACTACTGTGACCTACTGAATATTATCAGTTCAAACTTAACCTCAAGAAATTTCAGAAGAAACTTTCTGGTCATATGCTAGGTAATTAATATGGTTACCAAACAGATTACAAACCTCTGAGATACATGCATAGAGCAAAATGCTTCCTGTTGATTGACGGGAATCCACTACAACTTAAACGACTTATCTTCATCTCCAAAAAATGTAATGGTTTGGCATTCTTTACATTTTTTATATCCCAAAAAGAACATTTCGCAAAAGTTTGAAAACATGATAACTGGTTCATGAATTACAAGCTGAGCATCTTTTTTCGTATTCTGCTAGTAATCATAACTGACAGTTACTTAATAAAAGCATTTTGGTGAATTTCAAATGCTGGATTATTTTCAGTATTTTAATTCGTTATGGCTTCAACTTTTTCTATCTCTTTATTCGATTTGTTAAATTGGTTTACAATGAAGAGTATGTCAAACTCATGTATCTTTTTGAGAGAGACTGAGAGAATAATAAACAAAGAACGAGAATGAGAATTACTTGTTCAACTCATTCAAAAAACAAGGATTTTACCAAAGAGCAGGTGATATATATTTTCCACTTATATTCAGACCCAAATTGTAGTGCATTTCTAAATATTGTCCATAAAGAGGAAAACACCTTGAGAAATGGCTCCGATGCACCTTCTGAAATTCAGTTAAATATCGTAGCAAACATCTTTTGCAGTTCCCTTCGGAAAAAATCAGAGAATAAAAGAAAGAAGATCTATCTCGAGATCTTTGGCTCCTTCGTCACAGGTGGTTACGGCGGGGTCTGTGAAGAATGAAGGTTATTTGGTTGAATGTCAGATGGCATTTGGCAGAGGGACCTTCACGAGCAAGAAACCCAGAGGAGGGAATTCAAACAGAGAGGCTCAGGAGAATCATGAAGCTTATGGAATGGCCTTGCTTTATTTAAAAGTTTATCATGCCTTTTTCTTTTCGGGAAGTATAGTGAAAAGGTTTTCTTCTTATAGCCATGTAGGGAAAGGTTATACTCTGAACTGATGTTTTTGTCTATTTCATATTAAGTAAAATTATAGTTTGCAATGTAAGTTTTTTTTTTTTTGAGAAATAGCATAATAATTTCAATACCCCAGCCTTAATGCTGAACTCTAGTAGACCAGTTCTCGTAATTTTCTCCTTGAAATATGCTTCCCTACCTTAGATAATCTTTTAAATCCCATATATTTGATTTGCTCTTGTGGACCTCACATTTTTCTTTCCCACGGCATCGCAGATAACACAAGACCCACAAGAGTAAAATCCAACCATGTATAACTGGGTAAGTAGTTTAGTGTAATTACCTTAGCATTTGCAAAATTGCAAGTTCCGTAACCTCTGCAATCGTTCGATTAATAAAACTACTTAATGGTTTGCATTTCGAAAATAGGATTGGAAAGCTAACATAATTCAGTACCTATAATTTCGTAAGACGAAAGTCTTTTTAAAAGAATAGTCTTATATTGCATCTCATCTTAAACAGATTAGACGCTTGTGGGCTTCATATTGTTAGTACCTAAAGGGATAAGAACCCAGATTTACACACACAGGGTAACAATCTGACGCATTGCATTAACACAGTCTCAAGGATATTCACTGAACCAAATATTGGTTATAATTTGCAATTCTTACGTTGTGACAGAGATTATCATGAAATTACAAAAGTTCAAATGTCCGAGAATTTGAATATCTTTGAAGAGCTAATAAATGAGCTGGAGTAAGGAAGCACCTCTTAAATGTCTCATATGTAAGATTGAGAATTTTCCAAGTCGTTTATTTCTCAAACAAATTTCAGCTATTGTTTATAACTCTCAGTTAGATAATATACATATTTAATTTATATTTATATTTTATATACTTGATATTGTATTTAAGCACTGACCGTTATTTCATCAGTGGATCGTTGTTCGGAATTCGAGAGGGTGCTCCAATAACAGGTTCAATATGGTAAGGTGGTTGGTATTTGTTTAATCAGTTCACTTTGTGTATTTTCTCATACGAATAATTTTCTGACGGCAATACCACAAAAGTGACATAAAATAGAAACATAATTTTTTATATCGTCCTGGACTGTCAGGTTAATGTTGATAATTATTTATGGCGTTATGTTCTATACAATTAAATGATATTTCTAAATTCGTTAGCTATTCGATGGAGACAGCGTCAGTTTCTTTTACGAAACTTCCGCCATGTTCTGTAGAGATTTTGCAACTGATTGACGTAACATGACTTGGACAGTTTTTCATAATGGGACAAGGTAGTGTTCATTCAAAGTGCATCACACTCACTGCCTCAGCAAGGTGCGGCTTTGCTTGTTGTGATTAAGTGACTCTCATTTGCATTCAAATACGACAATGGTTAACGGAATAAACAACTTCTGCAGATCATTCAGTCTGTTCTCAACCATTTCTCATCCACAGTACCAAACTTCTACCCTGAATGTCATTTCTTGTTCTTTTCTTATAAATTTTTGGCAGGAGTTCGCACTTTTCAGAACATGAACACATATGAGACACCGGCAGGTCAGAGCTGTTTATTTCCCAGATCATATTCATGTTAACTTAGGATTTATGCATACTTGGCCCTGCTTTAGGAAAATCATTTAGGATTACTCTTACACGAGTTAAAAAAATTGGTTACATTCAAGTAAACTTGTCTCCTAATATGCCTTTTTCAATGATGCTCTCTTTGGAACAAAATTCTTCCTGCTTTTTCTGAGACTGAAAGACCTCTTGCAAGAATATGCAGAACTGACAGTTTCATATAAATACTGCAAACATTTATATAATCATCCAGTTAGATCTTATAAACAATATACACGAATTATGTGATCACATTGGAGTGTATGTCTTTGAAAGCTTGCACTTTGTAAATTGAATTATCTGAAATCTATACCTTTCTCCTTATTTCCGTCGGTGTCAATAGGCTAATGCTACGACGCCAGTTTTAGTAGCTATAAATCAATCAGTCAGTCGACACCCGGTTATTGAAGCTTAACATGAGTAACACAAATGTACATGGTGTGGCTATTTAGTGATATATATACTTATATATATATATATATATATATATATATATATATATATATATATATATATATATATATATATATATATATATATATATATATATATATATATATATATATATATATATATATATATATATATCTTATATAAAAAGTGAATGTTTATATATATCTTATATAAAAATGAATGTTTTGTGTGTCAGTTTGTATATCTGTTTGTATGTTTGTGACCTATAAAGATCCGAACCCCTCGACTGGCCTAGACAAAATTTGGCACATGGCCATCATTGGACCCAAATTAGATAATAGAGTAGTTTTCAAACCAACCCTTTCCCCATCCTCCTTCCCTTTGTAACCTATGTGGTAAATAAACTACCGGTTTATCATACCCCATATCACATACGCAAGACCATAGAGATATATTACTGAAAATGCTTTCCAGTCGCCTTAGTAATACCTGGCTAAAAGGGACAGACAGCACAGTAATATCTGGATAAGAGGGAGTGTCACCACAGTAATATGTGGATAAAAGGGAGAGACAGCACAGTAATATCTGGATAAAAGGGACAGTCACTGCAGTTATACCTGGATGAAAGGGACAGACAGCACAGTAATATCTGAATAAAAGGGACAGTCACCGCAGTTATACCTGAATAAAAGGGACAGACAGCACAGTAATATCTGGATAAAAGGGACAGTCACAGCAGTTATACCTGGATAAAAGGGACACACAGCACAGTGATATCTGGATAAAAGGGACAGCCACCACAGTAAGACCTGGATAAAAGGGACAGACAGCGCAGTAATATCTGGATAAAAGGGACAACCAGCCTAGACAAAATTTGGCACAATATTCAAATTAGATAATAAAAGAAACCAGTCATCCACAGTGTTGTAACCTGGATAAAAGGGACAAACAGCACAGTAATATCTGGATAAAAGGGACAGCCATCACAGTAATATCTGGATAAAAGGAACAGTCACCACAGTGTTGCCTGGATAAAAGGGACAACCACCACAATAATATCTGGATAAAAGAAACAGTCACCACAGTGTTGCCTGGATAAAAGGGACAAACAGCACAGTAATATCTGGATAAAAGGGACAGCCATCACAGTAATATCTGGATAAAAAAGACAGCACAGTCATCTGGATAAAACAGTCACCGCAGTTTACCTGGATAAAAGGGACACACAGCACAGTGATATCTGGATAAAAGGGACAGCCACCACAGTAAGACCTGGATAAAAGGGACAGACAGCGCAGTAATATCTGGATAAAAGGGACAACCACCACAATAATATCTGGATAAAAGAAACAGTCACCACAGTGTTGCCTGGATAAAAGGGACAGACAGCACAGTAATATCTGGATAAAAGGGACAGCCATCACAGTAATATCTGGATAAAAGGAACAGTCACCACAGTATTACCTGGATAAAAGGGACAGACATTACATTAATATCTGGATAAAAGGGACAGTCATCACAGTAATATCTGAGTAAAAGGGACAGTCACAACAGTAATACCTGGATAAAAGATTACAAACAACACAGTAATATCTGGATAAAAGGGACATTCACCACAGTAATCTATATATTTAAAAATGTATGTATATTTGTATGTAAGTATATATGTTCCATCATAACTCTGAAACGCATTGAGCAATTTCAACCAAACTTGTTATACATATGACTTACTATCTCAAAAAGAATACTGTGGGGGTAAGACATCACTAGCACCAAAGGGCTCCAAAGGGGATGGGAGTGGAAGGGCTTCCCTGAAAAGGGGCTGGTTCTGCCAGTGAAACGGGCTTGTTATGCCCGTAGACTTACTTTACGAATTTATCATACCTAATTTCGGTATACATATGACTTACTATCTGGAAAAGAATACTGTGGAGGTAAGACATCAATGGCACCAAAGGGGGTGGGGGTTGAATAGGGGTGAAAGAGAGAGAGTGAGAATGAGAGAGAAAGGAAGTAAGACAGAGAGAGTAGAGGGGGTGTTAGGAGAGAGAGAGAGAGAGAGAGAGAGAGAGAGAGAGAGAGAGATAGAGAGAGAGAGAGAGAGAGAGAGAGTAGAGGGTGTGTTAGAGAGAGAGAGAGAGAGAGAGAGAGAGAGAGAGAGAGAGAGAGAGAGTTTTTTGGTTGTCATTCAGACTTATCCCAGGCAGTGCCAGGTTGGTCAGCTAGTATCTGGACAAAAGGGACAGGGATAGTCACCAAAGTAAACCTGGATTAAAGGGACAGACAGCATTGTAATGGCTGGTTCAAGATGGCAGACAGCACGGTAATGCCTGGATAAAATGGTCAGTCTGCACAGTAATACCTAGATAAAGGGGATAGAAACCACAGTAGTATCTGGATAAAAGGGACAGACAGCATGGTAATACAGGTTTAAAGGGGACAGACACCATAGTAATATCTGGATAAGAGGGACAGTCACCACAGTAATACCTGAATAAAAGGGACAGACAGCACAGTAATACCTGGTTAAAGGTGTCAGGCAGCACAGTAATACCTGGATAAAAGGGACAGGATAAAAAGGATGGGCAGCACAATAATAACTGGTTAAAAAAGACAGGTAGTATAGTAATACCTGAATAACAGGGGCAGTCACCACAGTAATTTCTGGATAAAATGGAGTCATCACAGTAATACCTGGATAAATGGGACAGGAGAAAAAGGGTGGACAGCACAATAATAACTGGTTAAAAAAGACAGGTAGCATAGTAATACCTGAACAAAAGGGACAGTCACCACAGTACTTTCTGGATAAAATGGACAGTCATTACAGTAGTACCTGGATAAATGGGACAGGGAAAAAAGGGTGGACAGCACAATAATAACTGGTTAAAAAGACAGATATCATGGTAATACTTTAATAAAAGGACAGTCACCACATTAATACTTGTCAGTTCACCGACAACAGTTCGAAGGGTAAACGCTCATATGAGAAATGTACTGTAGAACTGTCAGTCAGATCTCAACTCAAATCCCTCCCTTTCTCTCTTCTTCCTCCCCTCCTATTCCCTTCCCCCATATACAGCCGGAGCTACATATGCTACCACAGACGAAGCTGCAACACAGGAACACTGCAGGACAACAAAGACAGAGCCGATACGGCAACCATCTACAGTAGCCCTCAAGCACAGTCCTCCAACTCCAGGCGCCCATGACAGAGTCGATAAGACAACCATCATGGCCAAAAACAACCTCCGCTGCTCTGCTGACGAGACCTGCTGACGTCCTCCTCCAATAACGACCAAGACAGAGCCGACACGGCAACCATCTCGTCCTCAAAAACTCTCCATGGGTCTGCTGCCGGGACCTGACTCTCAGGTAAGGATACCTGCTGCTGCTACCCCAACGGACTCGCTGCTGCCCTGGACCTGATTCGTAGCTGCTACGAACCTGACTTGTTACTGCTACGAACCTGACTGACGAAGACTGACGCCATCAAACAGACGTCAACTCGCCAGCAAGAAAAACAAACAAAAACAAAGGAGGCAACAACCCACTAAGGGAACAATCGGCAAACGATTGTTCCTAACACCTGCTCACCTAACAGAAACAAAAAATTTACAATAATTTTTTTTTTTTTTTACAAACGAAATACTCTCCCCCGATGCTGTAACACAGAACCAACCCTGGCCTAAGGTCGCCAATATTAGAGGAAAGAGAAGGGGACAAAGAAAGGAAGAAGGAAGGAGAGAGAGAGAGAGAGAGAGAGAGAGAGAGAGAGAGAGAGAGAGAGAGAGAGAGAGAGAGAGAGCACCCAAGGACAGGAAGGGAGAGGTGGGACCTGGTTTCTGCCCTGGTTTGCTTCTCCTCTTCTCTCTCTCTTCTGAGAGAGAAGGGAAAGAGAAGGAGACAGAGAAAGGAAGAAAAAGAGAGAGAGAGAGAGAGAGAGAGAGAGAGAGAGAGAGAGAGAGAGAGAGAGAGAGAGAACTCAGCTATGGGGACTGGAAGGGAGGGTGGGACCTCCCTTCCTGCCCTGAGTCTTTCTTCCTCTTCCTCTCTCTCTCTATAGAGAGAGAAGGAAAGACCTAACAGACCAGAGACAGGAAGAGGTTGCCCCAGGTCCCTCAGTGTGAGGAGCCTTTGATGAGAGAGTTGCTAAGAGCATCTTCCGGTATATTTTGCATCTTCCAGTCTTGGATGGTCTGGGATGCATCTTAGATATTTCCCTTATTCTTAAACACATCTACGCTCACTCCTGTTATGTTCCTCAGATGAGCGGTAGCGCATTGAAAGACGCTGCATTATCGATGCTGGTGCGTGGTGGATTAATGTCCTGAAGTGCTTTCCTTAATTTTCCTGGTATAGTTTTTGGCACTATTAAGAGAGCTTGCTCTTTTGATAATTTTAGTTCCATGATAGAGTAATTCCTTCTATCTGTTTCCATGCTTGAATTACCATGTATCGTTCTCTTCTCCTTTCAAGACTATATAAATTTAAGAATTGTAGTCTTTCCCAGTAGTCAAGGTCCTCCCTTCTTCTATTCTAGCTGTAAATGACCTTTGTACACTCTCTCTTTTGTGCAATATCCTTTTGGTAGTGAAGGGTACCATATTATATTGCAATATTCAAGTGGAGAGAGTGAGTTTTATAAAGCATAATCATGTGTTCAGCTTTTCTTGTTTTGAAGTGGTGGAACAACATTCCCATTTTTGCTTTGCATTTTGCCAATAGAATTGCTATTTGATCATTGCATAACATATTCCTATTCAACATCACACCAAGGTCTTTAACTGCTTCCTTGTTTGTGATTGTCTCATTATTAGGTCCTTTATATGCATATAGCATTCCTACTTTATCACCATAGTTCATTGATTCAAATTTATCAGAGTTAAATACCATCCTATTTATCTCTGCCCATTTATATATTTTATTTAGGTCTCTTTTAGCGAGTTCCTATCTTCATCACAAGCAATTTCTCTACTTATTCTTGTGTCATCTGCGAAACTTCTTACTACTGAGTCCTTAACATTACTGTCTATGTCTGCAATCATAATCACAAACAGCAATGCAGCTAACAGAGTACCCTGTGGTACACCGGATATTACCGTAGCTTCATCCGATTTCTCATCGTTTGCAATCACTATCTGTTTTCTGTTTTGCAAAAATTCTTTTATCCATCTTCCTACTTTGTCAACAATGTTATGTTTTCTAATTTTTTCGCTAATATATTATGATCTACCTTGTCAAAAGCTTTTTGCAAAAGTCTAGGTAAACCACATCTGTATCTTTTTCATTTATCATATTTTTATATATGCTTTCATGGTGGACTAACAGTTGGGTTTTGTACTTTTTCCAGGTACAAAACCATGTTGTCCTATATTGAACAATCTATTTTTCATTAAATGTTTCATTATATTTTTTTTTATTACCCTTTCATATACTTTCATAATATGAGATGTCAGACTCACAGGCCTATAATTACTTGCCTCTAGTCTTGAACCACTTTTGAAAGTAGGAGTAATATATGCTAATTTATGCTCATCATAAATCTTGCCTGTATCTATACTTTGTCTTAATAATATTGCTAGAGGCTTTGCGATTGAATGAACCACTTTCTTTAACAATATGACAGGTACTCCATCTGGTCCTGCTGCTGATCCATTTTTAATTTCATTAATAGCCTGCACAATATCGGCTTCTGTAATATCTATATCTGATAAGTATTCAGTATTTTCATCTCTTATTTCTGTATCATTATCTTCATTTTCAATTCTAGGTGTAAATTCACTCTTATATCTTTCTGCTAATATGTTACATATTTCCTTTTTTCATTCGTTAATCGCCCTTCAATTCTTAGAGGGCCTATTTCTACTCTTATTTTATTCATCTTTTTGCATATGAATAAAAAATTTTAGGGTTTTGCTTGATATTTTGTAGAGAGTCATTTCTTCTAGGTTCCCTTTTTCATTTTCTTTTGATTGTATAATCTTTTGTTCTGCATTTTCTATCTTACTTTTAGTTCCATCACTTTCCATGCATTCTTTTCTTTTGCAAGAGCTTTTTCCACTTTCTAATTTTCTGAACAAGATCCTTCTGTCTCTTGGAATTCGTGACTGATGATTACTTTTTTTCTTCGGTATATATTTTTCCACTATTTCCTCTAATATTTTATATAATATATCGAGTATTTACCTGTATATCATCACTTACAAATATATTTTCCCATTCTTTGTTTAATTCTTCATTTATTTTTGACCAATTTATATTCTTACTATAGAAATTGTATTTTCCATATCCTTCCCATTTTTTCGTTTCTTGCTTTTCTCTGTTTTCATATGTTCTGGAACGGACTGTTAGTTCTATGACATTATGGTCCGAAATACTCGTGTTATATACTATTATTTCTTTAACATAGTTCACCTCATTCACAAATACTAGATCTAAAATATTATCCTTTCTTGTTGGTAGGTGATTTATTTGCTGAATGTTATGTTCTAGTAGCATATCTAATAGCTTTTCAAATTGCCTCTTATCTTCTGCACTACTATTGCTCTCTTTTTATATGTATAAATACAACCACAGTCTCCTATTCGTTCTTTCCATTCTACAAAAGGAAAGTTAAAGTCTCCAGTTAGGAGTATAGTCCAATCCTTGTGATTTCTACATATTTCATCCAATTTTTCAATTATTATGTCAAACTCTTTAGTATTAGGGGTCTATATATTACAATGTTCACTAATTTTTCAGATTCAAATTCTACCGCTATTAATTCACATTCTGTGTTACTATATTTCTCACAGATTTTTCCTTGATTGGCATCTCTCCCATATATCGCGGTTCCCCCTTGATTTCTATTTTTCTATCTGATCTATAAGTTTGAAACCCTTTATCTGGTCATCATTACCAGTCTCTTGGGAATACCAGGTTTCACTTATATTCAATATTTCTATTTTTTCATTTTGAGGTTAGTTCTTCTAAGAACTCTATCTTTCTTTTGAGTTACTCGAAACTAAACCCTGAGAGCGTTCATCACTATGATGGTTTGCATATTATCTCCATAATCTAATATGGGTAATAATAAGGATTTTCCCATGTCTCTTTCCTGTTCTGATATGTTGATCTTTTTTCATTTTCAGAAATTCGGGGAAAAAATCCAACTTTTCCATTATATTTGTTCTTCCAGCTTCATATTTATTCACTTTGTGCATAAACCTGCACTTATCTCCATATCTGCACCATCCCTTAGCATCATAGATACATTGCTTGTTCCTTGTGCTATATCTAGGTGCTGATGGCTCATATCGTGGTGCTGACTTTTCATAATGTGTTGTTGGCTTGCTTTTTTGCCTTCATCACATGATCTTTGTTCTTTTCTTTATTTGTTTAATTTTTACCTTGATTTTTTATATGTATTTGATTTTGATTTTGGTTTTTCATGGCTACAGGATGCATGTACCTACATTTCTTATTAAACCTACATCCATTTCCTTCTTTCCATTTTCTACATATTTTTGGATGTAGATCTCTGCATTCCTCTTCATAGCCATCTAGATATGCACATTTGCCATAGATCTCATAATTGTGACATATCTTGGGATGTTTGTAATAACATCTTTCACCA
>NC_089752.1:87904592-87907092 GCF_040412425.1 Macrobrachium rosenbergii
GGAAGAAAGAAGAGAGAGAGAGAGAGAGAGAGAGAGAGAGAGAGAGAGAGAGAGAGAAAGAGAGAGAGAAAAGAGAGCTAGGGACTGGAAGGGAGGGGGGGTGGGACCTCCCTTCCTGCCCTGTGCTGCTTCTCCTCTTCCTCTCTCTTCTGAGAGAAGAAGGAGAAAGAGACAGAGACAGAGAAAAAGAAGAGAGAGAGAGAGAGAGAGAGAGAGAGAGAGAGAGAGAGAGAGAGAGAGAGAGAGAGAGAGAGAGAGGAAAAGTAGCTAAGGACTGGAAGGGAGGGTGGGACCTCCCTTCCTGCCCTGTGCTGCTTCTCCTCTTCCTCTCTCTCTGAGAGAGAGAGAAGGAGAAAGAGAAGAGACAGAGAAGAAAGAGAGAGAGAAGAGAGAGAGAGAGAGAGAGAGAGAGAGAGAGAGAGAGAGAGAGAGAGAGAGAGAGAGAGAGAGGAAAAGTAGCTAGGGACTGAAGGGAGGGGTGGGACCTCCTTCCTGCCCTGTGTTGCTTCTCCTCTTCTCTCTCTCTTCTGAGAGAGAAGGAGAAAGAGAAAGGAGACAGAAGAAAGAAAGAAGAAGAGAGAGAGAGAGAGAGAGAGAGAGAGAGAGAGAGAGAGAGAGAGAGAGAGAGAGAAAAGTAGCTAGGGACTGGAAGGGAGAGGTGGGACCTCCCTTCCTGCCCTGTCCTTCCTTTCTTCTCCTCTTCCCTCTCTCTTCTGAGAGAGAAGGAGAAAGAGAAGGAGACAGAGAAAGGAAGAAAAGAGAGAGAGAGAGAGAGAGAGAGAGAGAGAGAGAGAGAGAGAGAGAGAGAGAGAGAGAGAGGAAAAGTAGCTAAGGACTGAAGGGAGGGTGGGACCTCCTTCCTGCCCTGTGCTGTTTCTCCTCTTCCTCTCTCTTCTGAGAGAAGAAAGGAAGGAGACAAAGAAGAAAAGGAGAGAGAGAGAAAGAAGAAAGAGAGAGACAGAGAGAAGAGAGAGAGAGAGAGAGAGAGAGAGAGAGAAAGTAGCAAGGACAGGAAGGGAGGGTGGGACCTCCCTTCCTGCCCTGTGTGTTGCTTCTCCTCTCCTCTCTCTCTTCTGAGAGAGAAGGAGAAAGAGAAAGAGACAGAGAAAGGAAGAAAGAAGAGAGAGAGAGAGAGAGAGAGAGAGAGAGAGAGAGAGAGAGAGAGAGAGAGAGAGAGAGAGAGAGGAAAGTAGCTAGGGACTGAAGGGAGGGGTGGGACCTCCCTTCCTGCCCTGTGTTGCTTCTCCTCTTCCTCTCTCTTCTGAGAGAAGGAGAAAGAGAAAGAGAAAGAGAAAGGAAGAAGAAAAAGGAAGAGAGAGAGAGAGAGAGAGAGAGAGAGAGAGAGAGAGAGAGAGAGAGAGAGAGAATGGGGAAGTGAAGCTAAGGACTGAAAGCGCCTGTGGGGTCCATCTGCCTGCTGGAGTGGTTGGGACCTTGCCAGCTGTTGACTCTCACCCTGAGAGAGACAGTCCGAAAGGAAGAACAGCCGTTGACTCTAGCCAGAGAGGGAGTTCTTCCGCCTGACGAGTTGGGGGAAACTCGCCAGCCGTTGGCTCTCACTGGAAGGGTACATCCGCCTGTCTGCCGAACAGCCGTTGGCTCTCAGTGGGTAAGAGTTGCTCCGCCTGGCGCGTCGCTTGGGAAGATCTTCGGCTAGTCCCCCTCCCTCCGAGCAGCCGTTGACTCTAGCCAGTGAGAGTTCTTCCGCCTGACGAGGTGGGGGAAACTCGCCAGCCGTTGACTCTCACCAGGAGAGTTCGTCCGCCTGCTCGGGGCTGGGGAAAGCACAACATCCGTTGGTCCTCCTCGAGGGGATCGTCCTTTGCCTTACCGTTGTTTTTATCCGAGGGCTTTTCATCCTATGACCCGCTCCTAAAGGGGTGTCTTCGCGTCGGGGCTCCTTGTCCTCTTAATTCCGTTGAATGGCTCTTCTCCACGAGGGACTGTTCTTCTCACCTTCCTCCATAGCTGCAAATTGTACCCATTCACTACAAGCCTAACCTCTGTTCTTTCTTCTCTCGTCCCTTTGCTCTCAGACTTTTCCTGTGGCGGATTTTGTCGCTTCTCTTCAGATCCCATAAGGATAAGCAGTTCTCAGGAGGAGCCAGGCATAATTCCACATGACCGAACCTTCCTTTTTGGCCATATCTGGCCCTTTCTGCGAGCTGATGGATTCTCTGACGTCTTTGGTTTGTCTTCCGAGGTCTTTCTTCCTCTCTCTGATATCCTTTAAGGCTTGCTTTCGTCTTTCCCTTTCTTCCTTTCTTTGAGCCTTCCGCTCCAGATCTTCGCGCATGATCCTGGATAGCAGTTCTTTCCTTCTCCTGGCTCCTTCGGCCTTCCTCTGGGCCTTCCTCTCCCTCTCTTCCTGCTTCATCTCTCTTTTGGCCTTCTTTTTCCATTCTCTGTGGTCGTTCCTCAGTGCCTCTTCCAGCAGTTGGATGGGAAGGAGTTCTCTTTCTCTCCATTCCTTCTCGGCCTTCTTTTGGGCCTTCATCTC
>NC_089752.1:87909592-87934592 GCF_040412425.1 Macrobrachium rosenbergii
TTTAAAATATACTTTATGTAGGATGAAATCAAATAATTTTTTAGGCCCGTCCTGAATCGAAGTAGGATTTTTCATTATAGTTTATGTAGGATGAAATGAAATAGTTTTTTAAGCCCGTCCTAGATCGAAGTAGGATATTTTTTTCAATATATTGTATGTAGGATGAAATCAAATAATTTTTTAGGCCCGTCCTAAATCGATGTAGGATTTTTTCAGTATACTATATGTAGGATGAAATAAAATAATCTCTTAGGCCCGTCCTAAATCGAAATAGGATTTTTCATTATACTTTATGTAGGATGAAATGAAATAGTTTTTTAGGCCCGTCCTGGATCAAAGTAGGATATTTTTTCAATATATTTTATGTAGGATGAAATCAAATAATTTTTTAGGCCCGTCCTAAATCGAAGTAGGATTTTTTCAATGTACTTTATGTAGGATGAAATAAATTAATTTATCAGGCCTGTCTTAAATCGAAGTAGGATTTATTTTATTATATTTTATGTAGGATGAAACAAAATAATTAATCAGGCCTGTCTTAAATCAAAATAGGATTTTTCAATATACTTTATTTAGGATGAAATAAAATAATTTATCAGCCCTGTCCTAAATCGAAGTAGGATTTTTTTCATTATGCTTTATGTAGGATGAAATAAAATAGTTTTTTAGGTCCGACCTAAATCGAAGTAGGATTTTTTATTATATTTATGTAGGATGAAATAAAATAATCTCTTAGGCCCGTCCTAAATCGAAATAGGATTTTTCATTCTACTTTATGTAGGATGAAATGAAATAGTTTTTTAGGCCCGTCCTGGATCAAAGTAGGATATTTTTTTCAATATATTTTATGTAGGATGAAATCAAATAATTTTTTAGGCCCGTCCTAAATCGAAGTATGATTTTTTCAATATACTTTATGTAGGATGAAATAAAATCATTTATTACGCCCGTCCTAAATCGAAGTATGATTTTTTCAATATACTATATGTAGGATGAAATATAATCTTTAAAAAAAATTATATGGTAAAAACTGTCCTTGAGAACTAGCAACTTCCTCAGGCCTCACTCTGCGTGTCATGTACAGTAGGATTCAAATCCTGCAGTCTGGTATTCCTTGTAACTGGTAGGGCAGGCAGCTTGGTCAAAAACATACCATTAGTTATTGAGACCTCTTACTTTGGCCCAGTGCTTTATTAAAAGAACACTTAGTATAGTTAAAGTTAAAGTCCTCGTGGGCCTCTGTAGGCTCATAGGGCAGGCGCTGATCTCCTGTTTCTTTGGCCGACAGATAGATTACATACCATTTTATACTTTGTCAATTATCATTGAGTTTACTGGAACTGAACTATATGAGACCATCTTCAATCCTCTGAACGCTTTTACCCAGTACAAACAAGAATGTATGTAAACAACATGCAGGAGAGATATGAATTTAATGATTTCATTTACATACTTGACTCACTAAAGCCCTGTCCACACTGCCAGGCACTGCCCGACGGGCAAACACTCTCCCATAGCCCGTTCTACTATACTGACCAACTGAGTTAGGAGCCGGAGCGATGCGATTGTCTGGTAACACTGCTTCAGAAGCGAGAGAAAATATAAAGAGCTGCAAGTGCCTGATGGGCATGCCCGCAGTGTGGACTGGCCGTTAGAGTTCAGTCTCTAATGGCAGATAATATGGTCTCAGGACTTTTTTCCTACACTGAGTGACTATCAAAAGTTAGGGGGTCTATTCCAGCTGTGGTTTTGTATCACTGGATTCTCATTTCCCCATGCATATAGTATTTTACATACAGTACTTTTGAAGTTATGAAACAGTGATGTACCTACCCGTTGCATCTTATATTTTCAAACTAACAAATACACTTAAGCTGGCAACACTACTGTGCACAGAGTGAGGTCCTCAAACTGTAATTGCAGAGGTCTAGGTTACTTAGAACGTAAGAGGCTGATTGTTGATTGTTTAACCAATGAATGACTGGGGAATTCCGAATGGTATACACAAGGGCCCAGAAACACCTCATAAAGTGCACAACTTTTGTACCTGACTGTAGCCCCCAAAATGATGTTTCTGGGCCCTTGTGTATATCATTCAGAATTTCCCAGTCATTCATGAAAAAAATACTCTGCCCCAGGACTGCAAGTTCCATTCATAAGAATGTAGTGAACTTATTTCAGTTGACATATGGCGCAGAATTCGATAACACGAACAAAACGGTTGTAGCCTTATATTCTGCATTATGGGAAGTTGCCTTCATGGAGAATCTTCTTTGGTAGTTGGACTTAAATGGCTTCATTTAACTGACTAATATTGATTATTGTAGATTTTTCCTGAACCTTTACTTTTCACAGCAATCTTAGTGAAAACTGCACTAGTTAGATTAACCAAAGTTGAAAGAACAAATCAGTGTGTACTGTATATTGCAGAAAGTGAGCATTGTTTCTTTCAACTGAGCTCCGAGTCAGGCTGAACGCCTAACATCATGATTATCATGGTAAGCATTTCTATACCAGGTTTCCCCTTTTAAAGGGTTAGATTTGAAATGAATTCTCGCCAACCTCTGTCCTGTGCTTCCTCTGTATGAACTCCCACCAAGCCTAGGTCTTCATCTTTTTCATTCTCCATGATATCCTGGGCCTTCCTGCAGGTCTCAGTCATGATATTTCCAGATCTATTGCTCTCTCTGACCAACTTTTTTGTGCCCCATGGCCAGACCATTTCGTTAATTGTTATTATTTATTTATATGAAAATATGGACTGATTTATTGCAAAGATGAATGGTTTAGCGTAGGCCTTGCCACACGCGGGGCAATACTTTGGAGGAACAGGACTATATATACAGTATTTGGAAGCCTTCTGAAAGGTATTTTGAATTTACGTATCACAACATTTCCAGTCAATCAACCCGATATAAACTACAGAAATAAGAACAATATTGCACTGCTGTGTGAAACAAGCCCTGTAAAAATGTATTTTACTTTCAATACCCCCGTTAATACATGCACATACTGAACTTTGGTGGGCAAAGATTTTTTTTATGAGGCATAAAGTTTTAAACCATGTACATGTGAGTATTTGCTTACAGGCATAAGTCTGGGAGACATTTTCCCATGACAGAGTCTGTGTGTATTCCTGTAGTAGTTTTGTGCCACAAGGTTGACTAACCATCGGCTTTTTCAGGCCTTTAAAAACATTTTTGCACAATTAAATATACTCTGATTACATCCAGTGGCTCGATAATCGCTAATATTAGGTATAATTGTGTTAAGATTGTTGTTTTAATTAATTTATGAAGCTTTATTGTGACTGCAAATTTCTACACATTGACTTTTAGACTGAGGCTTCTAATCCATTCTTTGTGACTTATTAAAGGTAATAGACTATTCAAGAACTGATTAGGCCTGTGTTGAAGAATCTCTGATCAAGAAACCAGCTGTGTAATTAGCAAGGTAGAGCAAATGGCTGCTTTTAGCAGCAAACACCTGTCATTAGGCCAATAAGAGTTTCCTTTATATTAAAACCAAAAACTAGAATTGACTATATTCCAAATGCATAAATAATAATAATAATAATAATAATAATAATAATAATAATAATAATAATAATAATAATAATAATAATAATAATAATAATAACAACCTTTATACATATACATGCAATATACAAATACAATACACACAGACTAGATACATAAGGTAACATGATAAAAATCTTCTTTTTCCTTTAACGTGCTTTTTCCCATTTCTTGTATGGGGTAAGCACGATACCTTCTTTTTTTGAAGGAGTTTGATTTGGCTTTGGGGTAGACCGTAGTCTCGATCGGCTGCCCTGCATGACATCGCTTAGACCCCGGTAGCGCATGTACATGTATCGTATAATAAAGGTAATACCAGCACATCACACTTATATGTAACCACAGGCGTACTTCAATAAGTAATTTCCGTAGCCGTCAGGGTACGAGAAAATCAAAACTACTCGACTTTGTTGCGTGACTATCAGTCAGCTTGGTTTTCTTCACTTGCCACTCGTACATAAAAATCATATATCGTGTTAGTGAATAACTTCTGTGGGGAAGGGTTATCGGATCTGAATGCTTCAGAGAATAAACTGTTTCATGCTCTAGAGCAGACATTACTACAAGGATTTCACAAACATGAGATTAAGCAAAATGCCAAAAAAATAAAATAAAAAAAAAAAAAAAAAAAAAATGTTTGAATACGCAAAGTCCTTAACTTAGGAGCAGTTTGCAGGTAAAGGACTTTTTAACCACTCTCCTTCACCATGCATTGTCATAAACATACACATTGTTGCCAGCTGTTTACAATGAGAAATTGAAGCAGGAGTCAAGATATAAACACTTCACTTCCCATGAGCAAAGTTGCTGACATAATTCCATGGTATCATCTATTGTAAGTGTTTTTGTTGTTCTTTCTGAGAGGACTTATAAGCTGCTCTCTACAGAGGATCGTCAATTACAGATTTACTTGTTTAGCTCCTCCTGAAGGAGACAAAGTGTGGCTGGATTCTTGTTGATGGTCATTGGTTGGAAAGTCCATTGGATCTTGTCGAGATGACCGAGTGTATCACACAGTTTGAGTACTAGTCTTTCACTGAATCACAAAAAACATACTATATACCCCTAGAATCAGATATGCAAAGCAACCTTTACTTTTTCACTACTGTTGTAATGAAACTTTGAACTGTCTTAATGGTTTGGATAAGGTCTCCATTGAAATGCACTTCCAGAACCTGACTTTCTACTCTTCAATACCTCCAATAGTGGTGTCTGTAAACACTAGAAGTTCTTTGCAACTCTGTTTGGTCCCCAGTTGTGTCCCTTTTGAGTGATGTAAGTTCATAACTGCATTTAGAGTGGAATAATGAGATGCCATGCTTGTCTAGAGGCTAAGCACGGTGGAAGGTCACTGGACAGAGACTGCTGCCTGTTGGAGAAGACGTAAGTAGGTAGAAGTGATTACTTTATACTTCAGCTCTAAGGGGGTAGTGCCATCAGTGCACCTTATACAGTGCACTGTAGGCATTACTTAAGGTTCTTTGCAGCTTCCCTTCGGCCCCTAGCTGCAACCCCTTTCGTTCCTTTTACTGTACCCCCTTTCATATTCTCTCTTCCATAGTGCAACTGCTTCAAGGTTTTCCTCCTGTTACACCTTCCAGACTTTAACTGTTCCATTTCAGCACTGAATGACCTTATAGGTCCCAGTGCTTGGCCTTTGGCCTAAATTCTACATTCAACTATGTGAACCTGATGTGTGTTAATTGAAATCATACACATGTAAATGTGTATGTGTACGTAAATATGGTGTGTATGGGTGTGTGTATGTTTGTATAAAACAAAATATGAATATTTCAGTACACACAAAAAGACGTACATGCATTAGAGAATGGTATTCAGAATGCATCCTTAGTCTTGTTGGCCCGTAAAATACCCGAATTTCTTGATAGAAAAATGATCCATTCGTATAATTCATTATCCAATTGAAGGTGAGACTGACCACTAAGAAATGTCCTCTTAATTCCACCAACCAGCCAATGGTGGAGAACCTTACAAGCTTTCTAGCCAGGGTAACAAGGCTTCATTCAGCCAATGAGGAAAGCCAATAGAATAGTGAGCCATGTTAGAGGTGCTGATTGGTCAAGAGTAAACGATCACCAGGTGAGGGATTAGTTCAGTCTTGAAGAGGCCTTTGTGGTGTTACAAGGTGTGTTTTTGGGGGCCAATTTGTACGAATTTTACAGTTAGTGGACGCCACATTTCTCGATATATTGGCTAGTTGACCTGTGCCCATCTCTGACAAGATTTTGTAAGTAGGTGTTCCTTTTCGTGTGGTTTCAGTTTAGGAATATGTTGACATCCAATTTGTACCATTTTTTGTAGCTGGAAGACGCCATATTTCTCGATATACTGGCTTCTTTGTACTTAAGAAATGGGCAAGACTGGGTTACTAGGGCCTCTCTCAAAAATTTCTTGTAGGTGGGTGTTTTTCTTCGTGTGTTTGCAATTTAGGAATACGTTATCAGGTGTTTGATGATGTATCATTGCTGGTGATTGAGAATATTCCCTAGTGAAACTTTATTAAAACTTGGTAATATATCGTGATGTTGTATTGACATCGTGTTGCTTGATCTTGCATCATTACACAATCAACAAGTGATCTGGTGGTCAAGGCAGTGGTTTTACCTGGTGCATTATAATGTTTCTAAGTGAAACTTGATTGAAACTTGGTAGTAAATCGTGAAATGTCTGAGACAAGGCTGTTTCTGGAAAGGTCTTACACCCGGCACGGTCATTTGGCTGCTAAAAGTTCATTGGCTCATTCTGTGAAGGTAGACTCACAGAAACGGTGATTATACAGAAGAACTACGCACTGAGATACCCTTTATTAATACAATTTTTTTTAAATGGACAATATAGAAAGATATAGTCTATTAATAGGTTTTTGACTGAATACATGAAAGGGTGTATATAATGCAGTACGGGTTAGATAATCAGACAAATATACTGAGATCATTTGATAAATTTACCGTCATTTGTTCATGTTTTTACGTTCATCCCAGAGGGGCTGGTACCAAACACGGCGTTATGAGCTTTTCTAGAAAACAACCACTCAAATCTGTATTTACAATAGGGCAGAGTCGCTAAACTCCCGTATCTTTATTTCCGTGTGGAAGGGGTCCCTGCGGTCGTGTCTTCTTGCCCGGGTATGTGCAGAGCAGTCTTGTATTTTATCTTCCTAGACTGGGTATCTAAGGAAAGACAGGTCGCTGTTCGTTCCCAGCACTTAGGTGCTGAACAAGTCTCTCGAGTGAAGGTTCCAGAGTGTGTTTTTTCCCGATGTCAATGGGTATTCATACGTTGGATTTTCCCCCACGTTTTAACAGTCATTAGACCTCGAGTTATACCGTTCAAAATACGTGTGTATTTTATCCAGAAAGCTGCACGGCATGTCTTGTTTTATTGTGTGTAAGGGTTTTCTGCAAAGAAAATTATTGTGCCGGCTTTCTCCGTCCGTCCGCAATTTATTCTGTCCGCCCTCAGATCTTAAAAATCTACTGAGGCTAGAGGGTTGCAAATTGGTATGTTGATCATCCACCCTCCAACCATCAAACATATCAAATTGCAGTCCTCTAGCCCCCTCAGTAGTCTTTATTTTATTTAAGGTTAAAGTTAGCCATGATCGTGCTTTTGGCAACGATATAGGATAGGCCACCACCGGGCTGTGGTTAAAGATCCATGGGCCGCAGCTCATACAGCATTATACCGAGACCACCGAAAAATAGGTCTATTTTCGGTGGCCTTGATTATACACAGTAGCGGCTCTACAGAAAACTCAATTACGCCGAAGATACTTCGGCGCATATTTTTTTTTTTTTTTTTTTGATAATACAGTCAAATGTTATCTTTCCCACGTTTGAACGGTCATTAGAGCACGAGTTATACTTTCAAAAATACGTTTTATATTAGGATTAAGAGAATGGCTTTTTCGAGTAAATGAAAATAAGCAGTTTTACCTCAACACCGGAGCACATTTTGAAAGCAACGCCATTTTGTATATGACGCACACTGGGGACATGAACTGTTTAAAATGTCAGCCTTGGTAATTATGATATTCCGCTGATTAGCTTAAAATTACGCTGGTAATCTGGTGGTTATAAGTAGGCTATCAGTGCAACGAATTTGTTACAATTCCACGCTTAGAACCAAGGCTGCCATCTGAGTTTTAAGACAAAATGAATAGCCTATGCAGTTTATCCGGACACCTTAACCTATAACACCATTTCCAGAGAGTTCGATACCACTCGAACTGTATAAGGGCAAATGATTGAAGACCCCGAATATTGACTCAATATGCTTGACGTCAATATTATTGATAGTGTAGGAAAGTAGCCCTGATGGTGGTATAAACACATTTAGGATGGTAATGCTCCCGCGTTTTCACATTTAACATTTTGGAGAACGTTTGAAAGTGAGGGATTATGAAGAATTTTCGTCCCGTGACCAAATGACGCTTGGCGCCGGCGCAGTGATTAATCTTCAAAGCAAGACCGTTATAGTTGAGAATTCTTTCCCCATTTCGACGTAAAATTTAAGTTGCGTTCATAGGTGGGCCTACACTGGGATTCGTGTGTGGGGTTAAGGCGTATCTCATGCAATCATACTCACGTCAGTAGTTAAAAAGATTCCAAACCCTGTCATTTTTTTTTAAATCTTCAAGGCTAAAACCTTTCAGAGAGAGAGAGAGAGAGAGAGAGAGAGAGAGAGAGAGAGAGAGAGAGAGAGAGAGAGCAGTAGCACTGTGGAAACTAGAATATGCAAAGACTTACGAGAGAAAGAGAGAGAGAGAGCGCAGCAGCATTGAGGAGGTGTAGAATATGCATAGACTTACGAGAGAGAGAGAGAGAGAGAGAGAGAGAGAGAGAGAGAGAGAGAGAGAGAGAGAGAGAGAGAGTACACAAGGGTAGAGTGACTCGCAAAAGATATGGCTCGATTTTATGGCGGGAGTTAACAAGTCGAATTATGAACACGTTATCTTTTCAGTACAGTCAAAGTAGCACACAGGTCTAGGAATTCACGGTCGAGGATGGTTGGAAAATACATACTCAATCATCTTGAGTAAAACGCAGGTCAATAGACCAAGCTGGATCGAGATGAATAGCCTTTAGGAGGTTGTTAGATGGTTAATAAAGCCTTGGTACTGCATTTCGTGTGTTAAGTGGAGATATAATGTTCCTATAAGGAGAGTTCAGTCACGGTGTGGTCTTGAAACCTGAAGTGATTTCTGGCCTGTATCAGATCAGCTATGTAAGTGTTTTCTGTTTTTAAAAGACTAGGCTGACGTTAAAGGCCTTTTTGTTTTTAAAATGAGTGAAACGTGGACGGAAATCTTACTGAACTTACGTTACCAACAAATTTCCATAGTTTCTAAGTCAAAAGTAATATTAGCCCCGTAGGGGGCAGTGTCGTCTGTGCACCTCATGTGGGTCACTGTAGGTATTACTTAAGATTCTTTGCAGCGTGTCTCCGGGCCCCTAGCTGCAACCTCTTTCGTTCCTTTTACTGTACCTCCTTTCATATTTCTTTCTTCTATCTTACTTACCTCAACCCTCTCCTAACAATTGATTCATAGTGCTTCTTCAACTGCTTTGAGGTTTTCCCCTGTTACATCTTTCAAACCTTTTACTCTCAATGTCTGTTTCAGCGCTCAATAACCTCATTAGTCCCAATGCTTGGCCTTTGGCCTAAATTCTAAATTCAATTCAGTTTAAAGGCATTGTAAGAAGTAAATGGGCACACTGCTTGCCATTCTTTTAGAATGGGTCAGTCGTGTTGACTATCAGGAACTGGTAACAGAATAATTAACCGGTTCCACTGGCCACTACTGGGATGGCATTTTAAACATTTCTGGCGGTATTGCCCGACTAGTCGTGAACAGTTACGAAGAGAGAAATCTTGTGGCTTTCAGTGCTCCAAAGCTGATATTTCTTGAGGAATTAACTGGTGCAATTCCTTTGTAGTTTTAGGTCTCTCCGTGATTATTTTTATCAAACTTATTTCATAATAAGTAGTGAATGGTGATAGATTTTTGTTTATGGAAGAGGTTTCACTTCAGGGGCTGTGCACATCTCGATCAAAGTGGTTTCAGTCCATCCATTAAAGACGGTTCGATACAGCTCACGGTTTTGTTATTATTATTATTATTATTATTATTATTATTATTATTATTATTATTATTATTATTATTATTAGAGCGTTCAAGTCATTAGTTGCTGAATAAGACAGATTAAAACGTAATTGATTTGATTACTGACGCTAAATCCAGATAGAGAATTTTCTAGTCCGTTAACTTAATCTCCTAGCTGCGAAATTTTATACTCGTCCGCTGGTAGGTGGCTCCTTTGGTGGGATTGTTCCATGTGAATAGGTTTCATCTAATGAAGTAATAATAATAATAATAATAATAATAATAATAATAATAATAATAATAATAATAATAATAATAATAATAATAATAATAAGAAATGTCGCTCAGTAAAGCGAAGTTAGGTACGCGGTGTATTATTGTAAATACATAGTTTTGAAATCATCGGTGCTATATAGTGAGACATTCATCTCTGGAGGAACCAGTGACGCCTGTCCAGATTTAGGAACCGCTTGGCTAAGTATGTTGACTTAGTATATTTTTTGTAGTGAGTGAGTATCGAGAACTCATTAAATAAATTGCTTATAACCTTAGAGATTTATAATTGCAAAATCAACTTGGTAGGCTAAGGTAGTTATATTGCAATGACGGATTTATTCAGAGTAATACAAATAGATAATTAACAAGTCATTATGAGAGTTGCAAGACGAACGAGGCAGATACCTGAAATGTGTAAACTTCGATTGAGCTCTGAGAAATGAGATAGTTTGTGTGTGATAAAACTCGTAAATGTTTGAAGAAATCAATCTTAGTGTTTAGATTATTTGAAAAGTAACGAACTGAGTTGTATCAAAGGGGTTTTATGGATGTACAGAACTCGGTGAGGTTTTCATTAGTTTTCTGAAAAGAAAACTATCGTTATTCTTTCCGCACTTTTTCTGTTCGCCCTCCGATCTTAAACACTGCTGAGGCTAGAGGGCTGCAAATTGGTATGTTGATCATCCACCCTCCAATCATTAAACATACCAAATTGCAGTCCTCTAGCCTCCTCAGTAGTTTTTATTTTATTTAAGGTTAAAGTTAGCCATAATCGTGCGTCTGGCAACGATACGAGAGCAAAATTATTTACTTTTAGTAAATTATGCATGAATCCTTTTTGCCATAAACATTGACCTTACTGAAGGTTTTACATTCAGTTCTTATATAAATGTATGAACCTTTTTTGACCAGAAGTGTCTCCTTAAATATACAATGAGAGGGTCAGGAAGGAACATTCTTGTGAACCCAGTTCCATTCAAGCTCTGATTCAGATTCCGTATACTGAATATTAAATTTGACGTCCTTTGTCTATTTTACGTAGTTATTCACCCTGTACCTCTGATTTGTCTATGGTACCTGTTTAGGAAAGTGAGGTAGGAAAAGTGCTTTCATGCGAAGTGCACTAAACAGGATATCAGGTGGTTCCTGAAGGTAATTATGTTGTTCCTCGTTTAGGTTTCTTTTCTGACAGTCGTTGTTTGATAGACCTGAGGTGGGGAGACCATTCCTTACTCAGAGACTCCTAGGATGGCGTCGTTTTGACCGCATCTCAGTATTATTATTATTATTATTATTATTATTATTATTATTATTATTATTATTATTATTATTATTATTATTATTATTCAGAAGATTTACCCTATTCATATGGAAGCAGCCCACCAAAGGGGCCACTGACTTGAAATTCAAGTTTCCAAAGCGTATGGTGTTCACTCGAAAGAAGTAACAGAAGGTAAATACAGAGGGATCAGTTATTAGAAAAACAGGTAAATGAAAAACTAAATAAAAGAAAATGTAAGTAAATTATTAGAATACCATCTATCTGCTCTTCCTCAGGATCCATCAAATAGGCTGCAGTGGAGAAGCACCATATCAATTTACCTTCAACCAAACCCCCCCCTCATTACACAGCGATCGAAGGTAAACCGATTAAGTGTTCCTCCATCTGGGATGTTGTGATTGAATCGACTGAATCTTGTATCCTTGCTGTGGTTTGAAGTTCCTGTGGTAGCTGATATTAATAAGGAAGATTCTTCATCATTCTGTGCCAGTTTAAAATGGCAAGACTGAATGTTTGTGCCATTTGATATTGTTAATGGTAATGAGCACTGAGGAGGTATGTTTTGCGATGAATATTGGTGTAAAACCCTGAACATGAGAAATACTGTGGAATTTTATAACTCTATGAGCAGATGCTTCAACAGGAATGCCCAGTGCTTGTTTTCTTAAGTGTCTGTCAAGTGAGGTGGACAGAATACACTACTCCATGGAAAGATGTTCCCATTTGACAGTCGCCAGACGCTTTTGAAACTGTAATATAGGCTCTGATTTTTTATTACAGTTTGACTCCCTTTTACCTAGAACTGCTGTTCTTTTGAGAACTGGATTTATTGTACGTTGTTGGTGGGTTAAACAATTGGCTTTTAAGGAAGAAATTCAGAACGAGTGCATGAGCCTTTATTATTATATAAGAGTGGCTTTAGCCGGAATTCTGTACCCTTTGGTGACTGCTTGTAAGGCCTATAGCTTCTGTCATTGTTTATGCATAGCTGACCAGTCATTTTAATCATTTTTAAAGCAGGGCTTATGACTTGACAGTCAAAATTTGGCATCTATATACAGTGGAACCTCGGTTCCCGACGCAAATCCGTTCTAGAAGGAGTGTCGAGATTCGATTTTGTCGAATTCCGAATCAATTTCGACCATAAGAAATAACTGAAAATGGATTAATCCGTTCCTGACCACCAGTCACTACTCCAACCTTGTCTTTTTATACAAAACTCTACACACATTACAATTAAATAAGTTCAGAGTTAAATAACTTACCTTATTAGAAGTCTTCTTACAGTTTTAAATGCATACTGTATCAAAAAAATTGGCCTACCAGTGGTAGACCGAGCGCTGCAGGCTAGGCTAGGCAGCCTATATGCACTCCAGAATGTACTGTAACGGGTACGCACAAAAACTGTTGTTAATGATAAATACAATGAAAAACAAGCCTGGTCATTACATTAAATTAATAATACAATATTAAAAATAAGCCGAATGTACTGTAGAGTCTGTTATAAAAATTAAGAAAAACGTCTTAAGTTACGTCGGCATCGGCAGCTTGTGGCAAGCGCGGATGTAACCAAACCAGAGTGCCGTCCTGGTGGCGTATCGCGGTACTAATTACATAAACATTGTGTACATTCAGGATTGTATTAATTTTTGGTAAATTCCATTCAGAGTCTACTGTAATGTATAAAATCACTGCTTTAAGTGCTTTTAAATGTGCGTGGGAAGAACGCCACCAACAACGCCAACTAGCGGCGGCGTTACCGAAACACTTTTGTTTACAAACATCATATGTTTCGTCGACGGGTCGGATCGCGTCGGGTCGGATTCCGGTTTGTTGTTCGGGAACCGGCGCAAACTTTACTCGGCATTTCGTGTCGGAATCCGATTTTGTCGAGTTTCGGTACGGTCGGAGACCGGGGTTCCACTGTAAATGGCCTTGAATATGAAGGAATAAGATTTACAACTAGGATTGCATTTTTAGGACTATTATCATCGTTAGAAAAAGAAGCATTAGCTTCACACTGAATGTAGGTAACCAATTATGATTCTAAAGAGCTTTAGACCTGTCTGCGACGACTAATCCCAGGTCAGAGAAATGATACTGTATACAGTATAGGGTCACTGTTTGCTTCTTCCCAAACGGAAGGCGTTCCACCAATATTCGATGGCGTTAAGGTAATTCCGTCACTCTCATTGCTTCTCGCTATAACTTCTCACAATGTTAATGTATGTCAACGATGGTGCCTCGGATATTTCATAAATGAAGCTTGCTTAGTGCTTTATCATTGCTTTAGTTCGTTATAGAATGCTCGCTTACAAATGGGGAATTGTACTTCTGAGATGTTTGTTAAGTGACAGTCACAATATGGCAGTGCTTCTCACCAGCCTTCTCTGTTGTCTTGTCACCTGCACCATTCTTCATCTGGCATCATTTAAGGCATGAAGGGACACTCTTATTATTTTGAGTGAGGCGACAATGTCAGTTTACAATGACAATCATGAAGTGGGAAGGTATAATAATGGTGTAGAGTGACACTTTACATATTTTCAATTCAGTTATATTCCTCAGTACTTCAATAGAGAGAAGACAACTTGGTCTGATCACAGAAGTTTTCTGATATTTCAATTTTAGTCAAAGCAAAGCGTGTTGATGGTGGAACTCACGGTGAAGTCTCTTTGGAAATTGCCCACAAAACAAGACTGAGTTTAACGCAGGATTTTTTAACAAAGTTCTTCGACGTGTTCTGCTCAGTTCAGGTTGAAATTCCTAAACTGGATCAAAGCGATAATATATTTCAAGAAGCTGTTCGATTTTGGACAGGGTAATGATACTGCATTTCACGTTGTAAACATTGTTAGTTTCTGTATTCATTAAAGTATCAAAATTTTTCGAATTTCATTATTCATTATTACAAGTCTAAATAGTTATAGACTCTGTTATAAGAGAAACTGGTGTATTTGCATAAACTAGCAAGTACTTCTTTTCAAAGCTTCCAGTACCATAAACATACACGATACCGGCTTGATGAACTAAAGCATCTTACACCACAGATAGCTGCCAGCTTTGATATCAGTTATTTGGAGTTAAAGTTTGCTGTGACAGCCTCCTGCTCCTCTGAGGCATTTTTATTGCCCCAGTGCGATTAACTGACGTGCAGACATCAGAAGGTAAATTCACGACACTGCTAAAGACAGCATCATTCGCTCTTGGTGGTCACATTCACTTGATGAGAAAATTCTCGAAAGATGAGACAATGAAGATCATTTTTTCACAAACAACAATCAGGAGTCGGAGGCTGTTCTTCTTCTTCAAGAACAACTTCCAAGATCAAAGCGTCTCTTCACCAAAATAAGTTTATTGCCTGTTAACCTATTTTGTCAGTTAAAAATACTCCTGAAATTTCTTCAGCGCAATCGAGTTTTCCGTAGTGTATAATCAAGGCCACTGAAAATAGATCTAGCTATCGGTGGTTTTGGTATGATGCTGTATGAGACGCCGCCTATTGGTGGTTCCACCAGGACAATGCCCCATGCCACAAGTCAATGCTGGTGACCACCTGGATGGCTGACAGGGGAATGAAAGTGGTACAACACCCACCCTACAGCCCTGACCTAGCCCCTTGCGACTTCTTCCTGTTCCCACGCATGAAAGACAGCCTCAGGGGAACCAGATTCCAGTCAACAGAGGAACTGAAAGAGGCATTGGAAAGTTACCTGAAGGGACTACTAAAAAAGGACTTTGAGGAGGTCTTCCAGGATTGGGAGAGACGCATGCAGAAGTGTGTAGCTGTGAAAGGCAATTATTTTGAAGGAGACAAAGTTATGTAAGCTTATGAAAATATATAGTGTCTCTCCTGACATTTTCTCATTACTTATTGAACATACCTCATATATTTATGTATAATAAAAAAAATTTCCCTATAGACAAAATTCAACTATTTTGCAAAGGAAAATAGTGAAATGTAGTTTTTTGAGTCAAAACTTGTTTTATATTTGTTGTGTATTAAACTTGCGTAGGATATTGAACATGCTGAAGCACTGCTTGTCTCTGGTGCATTGTGGGTTGTTGTGATGGGGGAGAAGCCCACCAATTTTGGTAGCAGCAAGATGTAGCAAGAGATAACCACTAAAGCCAACTGTTAGGCAGCTGTGTTATTAACCCTCTACCTTGGGCCACCATGTAATAATTGGCGACGAGGTTTAGTACCCGAAGGCAGAGAAAAATGGTATGGTAGCTGTGTGCTTCGTGTTGTTTTGATGGATTGTTCATCTTCTGGATTGCCGAGCGGCCGCGTTGATGCCGACCACGAGTGAAAGGACTCTGGGCAACATAACAAATGAATAGTTTGCAGCGGCTAAGGTTTTTTTATTTAAGCATATGGAAATTAATTGTTTCATAGCCTATTATAGTAGCAGTATGCTTAAGCTACTGTATTTTTGCATGTCCTTTTGATTTGTCATGTGTCCTACATTAGTTATGCTGTTTTTGTTACATTAAGGTAATTAGGCCTTGTTGCTTACAGATTGTTGTATTATATTACTGGCACGTATCCTGCAAATATGTTTATTAAATAACTCAGGAACCTACAGCAGTGGTTTTGATTAAGACAAATTAATAACCTTTGATTTATATGTAGATGGCACTGAGTGGGTATTGATTGAAACATCGACTGTCTCTTGAGTTTATTACAATTGGTCACTGAGAAATGAACATAACATAAATATTCACAGTAGCGACAATTCTGCATTTTTAGTTAAGTGAAAACTCTTTAACACTAAGACAGGCAAATCCCTTAACTTTACATTGTCAATTTCTCATTCATTACCACAACAATTAAATAACCATATAGTTGCACATAGAATCTTTTAAGGAATATACATTAAGCATTACCATACTCTTCAATGAATGAAAATGTTATGAGCGGGCTCTACCCATCCGTTATCCCAGCCCTTAGCACATTTCACTCTAGTCCAACCCCTTACGACCTCTTATGCTTTAATTCATTATCAAATTATAATGATCTCTTAGCAAAATAACCCATAACGATAACAAAATAATAGCCTTTTTACTTACCAAATTGTTTGCTTTCCCACTGTTAGGACCTTCTGTCTCGGTTCCCTCATGGCCTGCTGACTTCACACATTCTTGAAGAGTGAACGCTATTTTTAACTTTATGCACGTGACCCCTAACGATACTCAGCAAAAGAGTTTTGTATTTTCATCATATCTACTGCTCTGTTATTATTAATTGGTATTCATCTGCAGCAACACCGCCCCCCCCTTAGTCTATAAATCTCAGTACACAACGATGCTTAGCTCCTAAATCACTTCATTTCCTCCAAAGTCATTCAAGTGGACTGCTCCCCTTCGCAGCTGCTTTCAAAAAGGTGGGCTTTCCTTCTTCCCAGTCCCACACAGTTCACTGGGCAGCAGGGGAGAAAATGGGCCAATAGTTCCTTTTTTTTGTTCGTCATAGAGGGGGAAGGAAAAGGTAAAGCGTCCCAAATCATTCTTATAGAGTCCAACAAAGGAACCTGTCCATTTGTAAATCTTTTTTTTTTTTATTTACTTTAAGGTGGGAAAAGACCATGCGCTTATATCAAGTGACCCGAAATTCAGTTACTAATCTTTCCTTTGCCATGAAAATGGCCGTTTACGACAGCATCGAACATAGTTGCTTACAGTCGTGCAGAGGGAAAAATGCCCGACTTTTCCCACGTCAACACCCGCCCTTTTGAAACCTCTTGACGGCAAAGGTTTCAACACCTATTGCTTAGTATCGGCCACTAGGTCCCGCTGTTCCTCTAGAATTAAAACAAGCTTCGACAGTGGTCTGTCATAATCCTTACCCCGCCTTTTTACAGTCACCATCCTAACCAATTCATCTTTCCCTACTTTAGTCTGCACTACCCGAGCCAATGGCCAATGGCAGCGGGCTATGTTTTTGTTGACCATAAGGACTACATCTCCCACCCTGACATTCCGTCGCTCTTTGAACCACTTCTGTCACTGTTGTAACCCCAACAAGTATTCACGTTTCCAACGTGCCCAGAACTGCTCGGCCATATACTGCACCTGCTTCCATCTCTGCCTGGAGTAGCCACCTGTTGCGATGTCACGCCCTGGGGGTGAATCTCCCATGTTTAAAAGCTTGTTTGGTGTGAGTGGAGCTGGGTCTCTACTGTCTGAGGTGACAATGGTAAGGGGCCTACTATTAACTGTTGCTTCCACCTCACAAAAGAGAGTACATAGTCCTTCATAATCCAATTGCTGTGTTCCCAAGACTACGTGTAGGACCCTCCCCACAATACCTATCAATTGTTCCCATGCTCCTCCAAAATGTGAGGCACCTGGAGGATTGAAAATGAATTCCACCCCACCCTGGAGCAACTCGTTTCGCAACTTGTTGTCTCCCAAGAACTCATAACTGGAGTCGAGAACCTTCCATTATCCCACAAAATTAGTGCAACAGTCGCATCTAATCGTCTTAACCTGTCCATGACGGGCCAAAAACCACCTGAAGGCGTTAATGAATGAGTCTGATGTGAGATTTGAAGCTACTTCCAAGTGTATGGCCCTCATGTTCAAGCAGGTGAATATAGCTCCCCAATGCTTTATCTGCGCTCTGCCCCTTTTTACGAAGAATGGTCCAAAAAGGTCTACCCTGGTGCGATAGAAGGGTAGCTTCCCTGCCTCCACGTGATTGGGTGGTAGATCGGCCATTTGTTGCTCGATAACCTTTCCATGTACCTTGCGACACTTGACGCATTTTCCTAGCACACGCCTCACCACTGCATTGCCCTTAATCACCCAAAATTTCTCCCTCATTAGACCCAGAACATGCATTATGCCCATATGGTTGGAATGCTCATGATAATACTGAATAACCATGTCGGTCAAGTGGCCATTATATGGCAAAATAATTGGATGCCTTTCACTCGGGGCGATATTTGCCAGTGATAACCTCCCTCCAATGCACAACAGCCCATTTCTCAGGATTGGTTTCAATCTTCTTAAGGAGCTGGAAACCCTAATGGTGTTGCCCTTATCAAGACTTGCTATCTCTACCTCATAATCCATACGCTGTGCCACCTGCACAACCACAGTCTCTGCCAAGCTCATAACTTGCGTGGACAACTGCATATTTATCTCGCTAAGCTGCTGCCTGTGTTTGTACATTAAATATCTACCAAATAGTATAAACCAACCCACGGCTCTGAGGAGCCTGATCCACTTTGAGTAGCGGTGGATGATTTTATGCAAACCCATATGCCTATGATCCGACCCAACCCCGGAGCTAATTGTTTTGCAGACTTGAGCCTTTTTGGAACCTATCTCACGCCTAACTTCTAATCCTTCCACACTGTTGGACATGTGAGCTGGCTCTGCTGGCCGAAAACACTCCTCCTTCAACAAGAAATCCGGCCCTGTTCTCCACCTTTTGGACTGCTTGGAATGTGATGCGTTGTCGGCTGGGTTCCATTCAGAGATAACATATCTCCACTCATTCTGATCACTGCCATCCCTTATCATAGAAACACGATTCACCACAAATGTCTGGTATCTTGCTTGATCATTCCTAATATACCGCAAGACAGTTGTTGAATCTGTCCACCTTGAAATCTGTCATGTCCGGAATTGTGGTTCCAAGCTTTACAGCTAGTACGGCTGCACTAAGCTCTAGGCAGGGTACTGAAACGTTCTTCAATGGCGCTACCCTTGCCTTTCCCATAATGAATCTACGAGATACATTTCCCCACTGATCTGCAGCTCGTAAGTATGCCACTACTCCCAAAGTCATGATGCTTGCATCCGAGAACAAATGTAGCTGTGCTAGGGTAGCTGACTCCCACCCAATAACCTTTAGGCATCTTGGCACACTCATCCCTCTAGCCCTTTAACACCGACTGGACGTATTTTACGTTGACAAAAATTGTCTGTCGGGTGCCGAGTGGATGTAAAGTACGTCGACTTTCAAAAGTTTTTTTTAAATATTCGCGAAAAAATACTTATAGGCCGAGTTTGCGAAAAATTTTAAATCATGCGCCTTGCGGGATGCTGAGAGTTCACGGATCACACTGTTGTTTTGTTTACAAGTGCGACCCAGCTGCACATGCCCGAATTTCTTTCTTCTCCCACTCGAAAGCATCAGCGACGCATCGTCAGAGAGCGATTTCTTGACGCGTTCATGTTTTGCAGAACTTGTGCAAGTGTTAGCGTGTTTGTGACACAATAGACTTGGATGCTGGCGAAGGACCCAGCACCCAAGATGATCCATCTTATGAGCGCCATGTTGTACAGTCACATGTGCCCGAAAATGACCGTGGGCCCCAAGGGCCATACCCTGTCCTGAGAGGCATTCGTAAACATTTGGGAGGCCTCCAACAAAAAGAATTGATGAATACTTGTTGGAGCTCGATCGAGAGCAGGTGGAAAGTCCTCATTTTGATGGCAGTTGGTCATCTAGTGACGAGGACATCACGCCCGATGTCAGTGATGATGAATATTTTCCCCCAATGTCCATACGAGAGCCAGAGCGTAAAAGTGAACTCGAGTTCAGTGGTTTCAGTGCTTATGAGGGAGAGTCTGAGGAGGAGGAGGAGGCACCGATTGTGGCTGGTGGAGGTTTTTGGCCCGTCGTGGACAGGTTAAGACGATTAGATGCGACTGTGGCACTAATTTTGTGGGATCGCGGAAGGTTCTTGATTCCAGTTATGAGTTCATGGGAGACAATAGAATATTTGGGTTATCATATTTCTGGTGAAGGTGTCAGACCTTCTGCTAAAAAGGTTCAAGCTATATTAGATGCTCCATCTCCCACTTCTGTTGCAGAAGTTCAGTCATTTCTTGGCATGGTTGAATATTACTGTAAGCTTATCCAGAATTTCTCTAGTAAGTGTGCTTCCTTGTATGACCTGTTGAAAAAGAATGCAAAGTTCAAATGGAATAAAATTGAACAAACTGCTTTTGAGACTGTGAAAAAAGATTTGGCTGAAAGTCCATTGTTATGTGATTATGATGGAGAAAGTCCATTGATTGTGGAAGTTGATGTTTCACCTATTGGAGTTGGTAGTGTTTTATTACAGAAAATTGATGGAAAAGAGATTCCTGTATATTTTGTGAGTGAAAAACTTACATCAGCTGAACGGAACTATGCTCAGATAGATCGAGAAGACCTTGCATTAGTTTTTGTTTCAAATAGATTTAGATATTTCTTACTTGGTAGGAAGTTTGAAGCTAAGACTGACCACAAACCATTACTTGGCTTATTTAGCAAAGGACGTCAAATTCCACACCAAGCCAATGCACGGTTGTCTCAGTATAATTTTGACCTTGTCTATAAGGCAGGCAGAGAGAATGCTGTGGCAGATGCGCTTAGTAGGTTGCATATTAAGGATGATACTGAGTTTCATACCCCTGTTGAATATATTATGCTGGTAGAAGCAATAGATTTTGATGACATTTCTCTGGAGGTTATACAAAAATGTACTAGACGGGATGAAGTTTTAAATAAAATCATTCAGTGTATTAAGTTTGGTTGGTCTAAAGGGGATTCAAGATTGTTTGAGTATTGCTCCATGAAAACTGATCTTAGTTTACTGTATATGCTGAATGTAGTACTGTATAGAAACAGAAGTGGCATACCCACTCTATTGAGGTGTAAAGTACTGGATCACTTACATGGTGGTCATAATGGTATAAATGTCATGAAAGTAGAAGCTAGGAATTGGGTTTGGTGGCCTAAGGTTGATCAAGATATTGCAGAGGTTACAAAGAGTTGTCATATTTGTTATACTAATTACCAACCAAATCAAGCTCCTGTTCTTTCTCGGACGTCACCTGATAAAGCGTGGCCTAGATTACACATAGATTATGAAGGACCTGTAGATAATAAGTATTTTCCCTTGATTATAGATGCATTTTCTAAGTTCATGGATGTCCTTATTACTTCCTCAACCACATCAAATGTTACTATTGAGTTGCTTGGGAAACCCTTTTCTAATTTTGGTATTCCAGAAGAAATTTTATCAGATAACGCACCATATTTTGTTTCTGAAGAGATTGAGGGTTTTTATAAAAAAAAAATGTTGTCTTACAACTCCTGCACCATTTAACCCTTCATCAAATGGATTAGCTGAGCGAGCTGTGAGGACTTTTAAAGAAGGCTTGAAGAAGTTTAAGAGTGGATCGTTAAACACTAGGCTTTGTAGATTCTTGTACACTTATAGAAAAAGTTCACATTCTAGTACTGGAAAGTTACCTGCTGAACTACTTTTTCGTCGTTCCTTTAAAAACAACTATTGAATCGGTTAAGGTCCATTCTAAGAGAAATAGAGATTTTGAAGTGCTGTCAAAGAAACTTTTTTCTCAGGAAACTCCTAAGTATAATGCTGGAGATGCAGTGTTCGCAAAAATTTTTGGAAAAGGAGAGCCCTTGGTTGAAGGAAAATAGGTTTAGGAGTAAGAAATTATCTTGTGCAAATTCATAATTTTGGAAATATGTTTTGGAGGAGACACCATGACTAATTAATGCCTAGATTTACTAGTAACTTTGTTAATCCAACTAAGAATTCTTTTTCACATGTTTCTTGTAGTAGTGTAGATGGATCTTGTAATGATAATCTACCTGCAGTCTCTGAAGGTTGTGTAGAATCTTCTGATAATGATATACCATGTACTGTTCAAAAGAATGAGAGGGACGAATCATGTGTACCCCATACTCCAGTTTTGAGGAGATCAAGCTGAGTTGTTAAACCCCGACAGATTGAATTTGTGAAGATTTATTTTTTGTTCATAATGGGTTTTTATTGATGCTTATTGTTTAGTTTTATGTCGTATCTTGGGGGAAGGAACTGTTGTGTATACTTGTACACCTTGCATAGGATATTGCGCGTGCTGAAGCTCTGCTTGTCTCTGGTGCATTGTGGGTTGTGATTGGGAGAAGCCCGCCAATTTTGGTAGCAGCAAGATGTAGCAAGAGATAACCATTAAAGCCTTCGGTTAGCCAGCTGTATTATTAACCCTATACCTCGGGCCACCACGTAATAATATTAATATATTAGAAACATGCACATTAAAAAAAAAACATATACAACATCATACACACACACACACACATATACTGTACATAATATCACAACATAACATACTGTTCGTAAGGGAAGTAAAAGACGCGGCAACTCCCAAACCTATGTCAGCACGCGGTTGCCTGATGTAAATTATGGCAACACTCCCGAATGCTTTTGTTTTTCTCTTAAGTATCTGATGAGTGGTTGTTTAAAATAAAGGATAACAAACATAACAAGCAGTATGAGTCACCATGATGATAAGTGTTTATTTAGTATTAGCTATGTCTAAAGCTCTATTTTGACAGTAATGAAAGCTCTTGTTCTTGTTTGCTTGTTACTTTTTGTCGCAAAAGACTAGGATATTGCATTATTTTTCTCCACTTTGTTCCTTCAAATATGCGTTTTTATTACTGAACTTGTAAGTAGTAAAGATAGAATATTCTCTCTAAATATGATATATTATTTTAACCTACTTTACAGTAATATCAATGATAATAATAGTTACTACATGAACAAAGAAAAAATACCGGCAAATAAAATATTTGTAGACTGTTATTGCTACTAGAGCAACTAGAAAGATGATTCATTTTTCGAGAAGAGAAAAATTTCTATATCCTAGGATTTGAAAATATAAAGTAATTTTCATTATCATTACGCTCTCCGATATACAATATAATAAGCTGTAATGGTTACTTGTCAAAAATAGGCTAAAACATCATAAGGTAACAAGCAGTGCAGTAAGTAAAAATACGCTATCCTCTACCAGGACCAGCAACAAGACCGTTATACCTAAATCCCTCCCATGTGTGACAGCTGACAGACCCGCTACCCGTGGTAATACCGCACCACCTATTCATCGGGCAAAATGCCACGTCGCTCAATAAAATTAACTTTGATGATTTATATTTATAACACAAAGAGAAAGAGGGAAAAATATTTTGATAATACTGTGCACGACGGTAATTGCAAAGGCTTTGGTAAAGTTATGTATTGGATCCTGAAGAGTAGCATTTTTGTCAAGATAGCCGCAGCACTGGACTGTTGTAAAATGATATTGACACATTTCTCGGGTTAAACAACAAACCAATGGACCTACGTTGACCTGAAAAGTGTCTGATTGTTTGCTGACTGTTTTGAATTATATTCTGAATGGAGAGAGAGAGAGAGAGAGAGAGAGAGAGAGAGAGAGAGAGAGAGAGAGAGAGAGAGAGAGAGAGAAAGTCGTCAAAATGAGCACCATCGTAACTATTTTAAAAGCTGAAGGGCCTACATAAATTCAGTTTCACTTCCACAAGTACCGAAACTGTAACGCTGCAAAGTACTCCACGAACAAAACAAGCTGTATAAATCAGTATCTATCCTGCGAAAATATGTGGAATTGCACTGCCTATTAGTTCAGTCCAACTGATTATAAATCGTTTTAAACCCGTCGTCAGCCATAAAGATGCAGAAACATTTGATGTGAGCAAAAAATCGTGGCCAGGGTCATAGAGCTATACCAGTATTTCACAGAAAATATTAAATTTGCTAGAGGAAATGGATGGTACACTTCAGTTAAGAATAGTTACAAATCATATCCCTGGCAGTGCACAGTTTGGACATCTTCCCTTTAATACTTGTCGTAGTGACCTAAATGTGCAAGCAAATGTCAGGATTTCCGGAATACGGGAAATCAAGAACTTGTTTTAGTTATCGAAACTGATATGAATCTATTCAAGAATATTATCACTAAAGAGAGAGAGGTGACTGAGAATGCCTTATATAGACAAGAAAATGTTAATTTATGTTAAGGAAATAAAACTCAGTTCGATCTCTTAAAATTTCGGAAGAGGAATAAATGAGAAAAATAACAATATCTGGAAATCGTCCCTTGTTCAAGCCGGTAAAAAAAAAAAAAAAAAAAAAAACGGGAAACTGCAGTTTCAAGTAACATGCGAAGCTGAATGACATAAACTCTGGGTCACTTTAGGTCTGAGAGCAAAGCCAAAATTGATTCTCTGCAGAGTGCGAAGAGGACTTGAAGAGGAAGCCCGGGCAAAGACGAAAGCTGGGAAAAATTAAAGATTCCTTTGGAACGGCTCGAGATGTCAGCTCAAAGACAAAATCCCATCACAGTTGAACGTCGGAGACGAAACTGAGGAAAGGGTTAAAGGGGGAGGAAAATAAAGTTGACAGAATAAAGGCTAAATGGATCACGTCGAATGATAAGAAGATATTTATCTAGGTGACGGTACAAAATGTAAAAGTATAAAACCATATACATACTGTATTTTATTTTGTTTTAATCCATACGATTGAGTGTTCCATTTTAAATTCCAGTGAATGAAAGGGCTTTGGGCTTAACATCCGGAATGGAAGAAATAAAAAGAAAAATATGAGTGAGATGAATAGATAGCAATTTTAGAAGCGTTTGGTGTACTACTGATGAACATTCTGCGAAGGTGTTTGAAGGAGGCTAAAGTTGAGGTAATTTCCTTGATTCAGCACTTACAGTATAAGTCGGCAAGGGACCATTGTCTACACACACACACACACACACACACACACACACACACACACACACACACACACACACACACACACACACACACACACACACATATATATATATATATATATATATATATATATATAAATACGTATTTCCCTGGGTTATTGGTATTTTTAC
>NC_089752.1:87942092-87972092 GCF_040412425.1 Macrobrachium rosenbergii
TAAAGGTTAGCATATGATATCTATTTCTCAAATGAGCTGCTAGATTACATTTTAGCATCACATGTTTTTCGTTTTGCACTTCAATAGTACCACATGAACATAATCGTCTTTCTGGTGGGATTCTGCTCCATCTCCCAGACTCGACTTTAAGAGAATGAGACATCAGGCGAAGTCTGGTGAACGACGACTGTCGCTTATAATCTTCAACAAATATTCTATCTATCTGCATACACTGGATGAACCGCAAGCGATGGATTTAACTGCGTTTTGTACGTTTCAAATTTTGTAGCTTCAATAGGTCTATTTCTAATGCTATTTCTAATTTGGTCCAGTGGGTTGATATTCACATTAGCTTCCATTGCATTTGATAAAACCGATAGCCTGGTGTATTGGCTTGATGACATAGTTGATACACTATACTAAAGGGCTCTTCTGGATTTAGGTCTCTAAGCTTTGAGTTCAAGAAAGTGACCAGTTTTCTAATGATAACAAACTTTAATGGGTATATCCTGATTCTACTAAACACAGTTCTATACTAGTATTGTGTCTAACCCTAACAGACATCTTATAGCCTTGTTATATTGCTTAGTAAGTATTTTTGAATCTTTTGAAAGCCAAGTTTCACAACTATACAATAATGAGCTCATAACTGCCGCCTCAAAGACTTTCTTCTTATAATAATATGGCATGTCAGTGTTTGCGGCACAAAATAAGGCAAATTTATTTACCGTTGCTTCTCCGCGGCTTCGTGTTGTTTCACCACAGAGTCATTGCGTGCGTCAGCAGTGAACCATGCCCCAAATACTTATATCTATCAGAGAATAAAATTTCATGATCTTTCACGTGGAATGGTCTACTGTCCTGTCCATCACCACCAATAACAAAGAATTTGGTCTTTTACTGTTAATGGCCATCCCATATTCGACACAGTACTCAATACAACTTTTAGTTTCTTTGCGCACATATCCCTTGAGGTAGCAATTAATACTGTATCGTCCATCAATAACAGTGCGTGCAAAGTAGATAAAAATCCATCCTCACCTATCTCTCTTTTCAACTTTTTAACCATTTGATCAACATATATTGTAAATAATAAGCAGCTTGAGGGTGAGCCTTGCCGCACACCCACGGTTGCAGACACGATAGCACTGTTCAAAACATTCTTTGTACATGAATACATAGCCTTAATCGCATTCACCATATTCCCACCACAGCCAAGCTTTTTCAAGACATTTACCAACTTGTCACGTGGTACTCTGTCATAGGCTTTACTAAAGTCTATAAACATGACATACAATTTAATTTTCTTGTACTTGGCATAATCACACAGCATCCTTAGAGTCATAATCTGCTCAATGCACCCACGGCCTTTTTGAGCACCTGCTTGGCACTTGTCTATATTAGCCCACATAGTAAGTCTGTTTAAAAGAAGCATATCATATAATTTTGCCAATGTGTTCATCACACTAATACCTCTATAGTTACCACAATCAAGTCTCTCACCAGATTTATACAGTACAGTTAACTTATTAAAACACCACAACAATGGGTATGATACATAAGCAAAAACCGCATTGAAAACTGTTAACAAAAACCTCAGCCATGTGGCTGGCAACATACCAACCAAACCTGGGCAGATACCAATATAACTTTTGTTCCTGTTTATGGTATTCACTGCAGTACACAATTCTTGCAAATCGAAAGGGTTGTCCAGGATGGGAATAATGGGTGAAGGTTGTTCATCATCCACGATGACCTCTTGTCTTTGAGGGGGGTTCAAGAGTTCCTCGAAATGCACTCGAAATTGTTCATCGTCTGGCTGTACTTCACTAGAACTGTCTATATTCCCTTTCCAGTTGATCGCTTTCCATATCTTCTTGTGGTCATTTGATTCTAAGAGTCCTTTCCAACGTGGCTCTATGTCACCTCCTAACTCGGTTGGTTGTACTTCTTGTCTGCGACATTGTCGGGCGATTCTGTCAATAGCATCCAAACCAACACTTAGTGCATCTTCAACATCCGTATGATTTGCCACCATTGGGGGTAGAAGGTCTTCCATTCCACGAATAAGAGCTTCCTGATTCACAGAACCGTATCTCGGGGTCTTCCTTAGAGCTGTGTATGTTACACGGTTCTGATATACACTTCCCAGTCGGCCCGATCGTTCCAACAGCATGGTTGTTGTCATAGCACTAATAGAACTAATGTCTAATGTTACGCTCAAAGGTGCGTGATCAGATCCAGGAACTGTTTGATTAACACTGACGTTCTTTAACAACGGTAGACACCTTACTTTTAACATGCACAAATCAATTTCAGATACCCATCTGTCCCCAGAACGAAAAGACAGGTCTCCTCCAAAAACTTCATTATTATATATTATTATTACTACATTATTTCTTGTACATAGAAAATTTATGAGACATTTATGCAGGCATATTATAACAACATTCCGGAAAAACATACTTTACACATTTTACAGGGGAAACTTGTGAGAATAATATATATATATATATATATATATATATATATATATATATATATATATATATATATATATATATATATATATATATATATATATTGTCACATATTGACCTTCCTCCCTCTTAGCCAGCAAAGAGCTTCTCATTTGAATGTTAGGCCACCCAACACGGTGGGACAAGGTAGGGCGACACTTGTTTAGAACCAAGAAAGCAGTCCTCTCCATACCTGACTGGAAATCACGACAACAGGCCCTTCTTCACACCACCCTGCTAAAGAACACTCCTAGATTTCCCCACATTTTGGGATAGTGAGAGCAGCATAGTTTTAGGAAAGGTTATAATCACTAGAGGAGTAGGCACCTCGAAGGGAAGGCTGCTAACTTAAGCTTTAGGTCCTTAGACTTTAAAGCTTCTTTTCCCTCGACCTTTTTACTGGCCTAAGACTTTCTGTCAGATGTGCCCAGCTCACGTACATACTCACACGTCAAGCGCCCATGAAGACAACACGAGAGGGCAAACGGAGACACTCTGGCTTTCGTGGGGAAAAGTAGATTTTTCTCCTCTCAATCTGGACTGGTGGCAGATGATGCTCACTCTGCAATTCGACGTCTTATACAGGAGCCCCTTTAAGCCTGAGAAGGTAGGTCTGAGTAGCAATCTTTCGCCAGTACCCCTGTACATTCTAGTGAAATTCTTTCCTTTATTTCTCCAAGATTTTTGCCATTTTATTTCCACTCCTGGCCTTTCCCTTTGTTCACAAAGACCAGCCCAAAAAAAACATTCCTTGAATTGCCTTGTGCTTAAGTGAAGCATCAAGAACCTTAAAAAACTACTCCCTCCATAGTGTTAATTTGGGCCAATTAAGCTAATTAATAAAATCTTCCATGGTGCATTGTTTTGTAACGAGGGAGAACTGTTTTTGTGAATAAGTGCATGCTAATTCTGGAATTCTTTTCAGGAGATTGAATATCCCAGTCCAGTTCACTAGCCTGTGCCTCAAATCATCTTAAAAGTACTACCATTACAATAGACATAAACTTCCCTGGTATGCAGTCTGGGGAGCCATAGCCTGTTCCCCTACCTTTCGTTGCCCGCAAGAGAGCCCAATCATTCAAGACGAACTCAACTCGTCGACGGCTGAGAATTATTGCGCAGTTCAAATTTGCATTTTTTCCTTATTGGAGTTTACTTGCTGTATCATCAGCCTTTCAGATTACACCTTTGGTTGTTTTTCTGTAAATAAATTCAATTTAATGTAAATTGCTAATCATCTCCCATGGCGACCTTCACATTACTACTTAAATAATGGTGCTACCAAGGTAAGTTACCCATTCTTCCCTTTCCTTTTGTCACAGGTTGGTATTCTCATTTGGCCTTAAGGCAGTAATTTAATATAAACCCCCCCTTCATCCCTCAATCGAGACCCAATCTGTGAATATATATATATATATATATATATATATATATATATATATATATATATATATATATATATATATATATATATATATATATATATATATATATATATTTATATATATATATATATTTATATATATATATATATATATATATATATATATATATATATATATATATATATATATATATATATATATATATATATATATATATATATATATATATATATATATATATATATATATATATATATATATATATATGTATATATATATATATATATATATATATATATATATATATATATATATATATATATATATATATATATATATATATATATATATATATATGTATATATATATATATATGTATATATATATATGTATATATATATGTATATATATATATATGTATATATATATATATGTATATATATATGTATATATATATATATATATATATATATATGTATATATATATATATATGTATATATATATATATGTATATATATATATATGTATATATATATATATATATATATATATATATATATATATATATGTATATATATATATATATATATATATATATATATATATATATATATATATATATATATATATATATATATATATATATATATATATATATATATATATATATATATATATATATATATATATATATATATATATGTATGTATATATATATATATATATATGTATATATATATATATATATGTATGTATATATATATATATATATATATATATATATATATATATATATATATATATATATATATATATATATATATATATATATATATATATATATATATATATATATATATATATATATATATATATATATATATATATATATATATATATATATATATATATATATATATATATATATATATATATATATATATATATATATATATATATATATATATATATATATATATATATATATATATATTCATGTATTTTCATTCTCCTCTTAGCCAGCCAGGAAATAATCTGAATTTCTGAACAAAAAACTTCTCAGTTAACTGGTAGGCTCGATTTACTGGCGGGAAAGAAGGGTAGCGGCCTATTTTTAATTCAGGTAGGACAATAGCACCCCCTTTGACCCCCTTGTTACCATGTGTCCAGTAGCTGATGCCCCTCTATTAGTGATATAGGCGAATCCAGGCTGCGAGGTAGACTAGGAACTTAACCCTTAAGTACCTAACAACAAGATCTATTTTCCTACACACTTTTGCTGGCTGTGTGACTATTTCGAAGATGACTGACCTCGCCGCTCCCAAGCATCTTGCGACTCAAAAACATTGAGATACTTGGTACCCAGACAGCGACACGAAAGGTCACACTGCTCTCCACTCCTTTTTTTATTCTTCTGGAGGAACTAAGGGCATCGGATGAACCGTCCTTGTATGTTAAGCACAAACATCCACAGGCCTGAAAAGGTATGTCAGAAGCAATTAGTCCTCGAGCCATTCTTTTTCTTTCAGTGATGTTCTCTCTTTTTTTTTTTTGGACTTTTTCACTTTTCATTCTCCATACCAAACCTTTCGTTAAGAACCTAACACCAAAGCATCCCAGAATTTTGCCCCCATGACTTGTCCAAACCTCAAGGTAACCCAATTCAGTGATCAGTAGTAGATTACTCCTTCCGTAGTGGTACCACAGGCTAAATAAATTTAGATAATCAACTCCTTCATATTGCATTTTTTAGCTTAGTGAGAGAGAAACTTCTTCATGTAACATGCTAATCCTGGAGATATTTCCAGGGTCCTCGCTACTATCTGCTCAGTCGACCCAGCTTTGTGCCTCAAATAATATGAAAAGTGCTGCCATTTCCAGTAAAAGCAAGACATCCCTGGTCCGCAGTACGGAGCAATAACCTGTTCCCCCTTTGTGTTGCACATAAGAGAGCCTAATCATTCAAGATAACATTAACTTGTCAGATGCAGAGACTTATTGTGCATTGCCAATTTGCATTTTTTCATTCATTGAGTTTACTTGCTGTATCATCAGCCTTTCAGATTACCTCCTAGGTTGTTTTTTTCTGTAAATAAACTCAATTTAATGTAACTTGCTAATCATTTCCCATGGTGACCTTCCAATCACAACTTAACTAATGGTAATACTAAGGTAAGTTATCCTTTTCCCCTTCATTTTGTTACAGATTGGTATTCTTTGTTGGCCCCTTAAGGCAGTAGCTAAAAAAAAAATCCCTTTCATCCCTCCAAGGAGACCCAATCTGTAAGTGTACATGTATGTATGTATGTATATATATATATATATATATATATATATATATATATATATATATATATATATATATATATATATATATATATATATATATATATATATATATATATATGTGTGTGTGTATATATATAATTCTGGAAAAATATACTTTACACATTTACAGGGGAAACTTCATGAGAATATATATATATATATATATATATATATATATATATATATATATATATATATATATATATATATATATATATATATATATATATATATACATATATATATTATAATTAGGAAGAATTCGATAGCAAATTGCTCCCTTTTTGTTTCCTGTCTGCCAATCTATCGATAGACACATCTGTCTATCGACATGCATGACTACCTATCTATCAGCCTGAGCTGGACAATGGGTTGGCACGGTGAGAATACAAGGGATTAAATCGAGTGTAGGCCACTCCCTTTAAGTAGATAATTCCTTATTCGAGGCAGAAGTGAATCTGTCTGCTCGATTCTTTCCAGGCAACCCCTTCCCCAACCCAAGCCGTGGACAACAGCTGAAAATGACTCAACTCCCTATCAGAGAACGTGCCCCCTGCCCATAGGAGAGGGCATAAAAGGGACAAACAGACAAGGGCTCACTCTCAGACTCTCGCTGTGCGACATGGCATAAAGACAACAAACACACTCACCACCACGCCCATGGCTGGATGATGCCCTCAGCGCAACACTTCTCCATCTAACCAAGTGGCCTCTCAAAGTATACTTTTAACTTTGTGCACTTCGACCGCCAACCACGGCCTCTCAAAGTATAATTTTAACTTCGTGCACTTTGACCGCCAGTAATCACAGAATCTTTTGTTCAGTTCCACCCATGCTATACGAGTGCTAAGCCATTATTAACTCGTCGAAGCCCATTGGCACTCTCAGTGTAGCTGCGAATTCATTATCCTTTTGTCTGTTTCCATTACTGGCATATAATCTTTGTGTCTCTCATTTCATAGGGACCCTATATCGTGGAATCTTCTTGGTCTGTGTCTAGAATCCCCCAGTTTCATCCATCCAGTAGGAACCCCTTTCAGGATCAATAATTTAATTGTATTTCTCTTTCTGGTACTAATGTTCTTTAAGTAAATATACTCCTGCAAGTTTACTCACGTGTTTACGTAATATTTCCTTTCAGTAGTAAGAGACTTATGCTCATATGAAATTTCCCCCTTTTTCTCTTGTTTTATGTTTCGCTGGACCCACAAAGTCAGAAACACAAGGCTAAAGTATCTATAGCTGTTGCTACCTGTCTCACAGAAACTATCTCAAAACCAGATTGTCCAGAAAAAAACATAAAAATGGCGACCTTTTGCCTTAGATTCTCGTTTTAGCGGTTGCATCCCCTCTCCTTTTGTTTTTCTGCTTTTGTTTGGGTTTGCATCTGCCAAATGAATAATATGCAAAGCTACGCTGGGTACGAGACAATTACGAACCTTTTGAGTAAAATCAGCTCACAGATCCAGAAATTCCACGTAATTAAATTGTGTTTATTTTAGCATAGGAATTTTTAAAGACGTGACTGAGCCTAGGAAAAAATACTAGGGCTGCATGCCAAGAAAAAAAAAAAACAAGAGAGGAGGACTGCTGAAATTTAGGTTTTGAAAGCGTATGCACGCCGCTTGCATGACCTTCATGATAGGATATTTAGGTATTGACCATTTCGAGGAATAGTGCTATATTTCCTCCTTGAAAATCACAAATATCCGTGATCGCAAAATTTAGCTAAGCGCATAATCACACCTCTCCCAGATAGGGACAAAAGTCAGCTTGAATCGCTGATTTTTTTCTCTCTCTCTCTCTTGTATAGCGAAGGTAAAGTTCCAGATAGACAAATAGACTAAGTGGTAGGCAAGCGTGAAATTGATTTAGGTTCCCAAAATTTTTCTTTTCCCACACAATTCGCATTCAGGGAAATTACCATCCGTGCTTATAAACATTCCCCATTCCTTCATTGCTAGTGTCTAAAAATAACGCACCCCTACTCATGTCTCGCCATTCATTCATTGCTAGGATTTGGTTGTTTAATTTTGAATTGTTTTACCTTGGGCTCGTTCCAGCAAAAAAAAAGTCTCTCTCTTTTTTTCGTTTGTTTTGTGCATTTGTTTGGGGTTATTTTTTTGTATGTGTGTGTCGTCTACTCATTGAATTTGGGGCCTTTATCATTTCAATATTCTATGCTTACTAAAGGAAACTTCTGTGAGCCCATAAATGCAAAACTTGCGCTTTCGCTAATCAGACCTCGTCTGTGCAGGAATTCTCCTCAGGAGACCAATTCATTTCCAATCCAGTCCCCAAATCAGCCCGCCTCGTCGGTAATTTGGTGAGACCAATTCATTTCCAATCCAGTCCCCAAATCAGCCCGCCTCGTCGGTAATTTGGTGAGACCAATCCATTTCCAATCCAGTCCCCAAATCAGCCCACCTCATCGGTAATTTGGTGAGACCAATTCATTTCCAATCCAGTCCCCAAATCAGCCTGTCTCGTCAGTAATTTGGCGAGACCAATCCATTTCCAATCCAGTCCCCAAATCACCCTGTCTCGTCAGTAATTTGGTGAGACCAGTCCATTTCCAATCCAGTCCCCAATAAACCCATTTTGTCAGTAGCTTGGGAAACCATTCATTTGTTAATCATAGTCCCCTAATCACCCTGCTCCGTCAGTAAATCGGGAGACCAATCATTGCTAATCATCATCCCCAACCAAACACATTTTGTCGGTACCTTGGGAAACCAATCATTTGTTAATCATCATCCTCCAATCAGCCCGCTCCGTCGGTAAATCAGGAGACCAATAATTTGGTAATCATTGTCCCCAACCAAACCCGTTTTGTCAGTGCCTTGGGAGACCAATCATTTGTTAATCATTGTCCCCCAATCAAACCCGTTTTGTCCGTACCTTGGGAGACTAAAGAATTCCAATTCCTCAGAGTTTTGAAAACCCTTCATACTGTAAAGTCACCGACAGCCTCCCTGTTAGAAATTTGCGTGCATTTATTATACCCGGACAACTCCTTCCTACGCTCTGCGAACATTTTTTTTTTTTGTGTATCACTTGAGTCGACCCCACCTGCACAATGTCAGCAAGATCTCAGCAGAGCGAGGATTTCAAGTTCTTCATGTCCTCTGGGAAGGAACTCGGCCTTTCCGGGAAAGAACTAAAAGACTGGGTACATGAGAGGATGGAAGCGATAAAGGCAGAAAAAGAGGAGGAAAGGGAGGCAGCGAGATTAGAAAGGGAGGCCCTAGAGAGGAGAGAGGAGGCGGAAAGGGAGGCAGCGAGATTAGAAAGGAGGCTCTAGAGAGAAGAGAGGAGACAGAAAGAGTAGAGAATGAGAAGAAGCGCGCCCTTGAACTCCAGATGCTGGCACAACGTGGCACTCCCCCCTCGCCCCCCGCCCTCCCGCCTCGGGGATGAGAGCCCTCAGCCAGGCCCACTCATTTATGCCCAAGTGGACCGAAGCTGAACAGGAAGTATGGCTCGACAGAGCCGAGAAGGTCCTGGAGTGTTGCACCCTCTCCCCTGCCAAACTCTCCCTAGTATTAACTAAATTCCTCGGTGGGAAGGCACTGATTGCCTACAACGCCCTACCTGAGGCCGACCAAGAGGACTGGGAAGTCGTGTGCCAAACCATTACCAAGGCATACGAGATAACCCCTGAACGCTGGAGGAGGCACAAGTCAAGAAAGTCGGCCAAACTTGGGCAGATTGGGCCTACCAGTCGGAGCGCGCCCATGTGAAGTGCTTTGAGTCCGTGGGAGTCAAGACCCTTGCCGACTCCATAGAGCAAATGAAAATAGAGCATTTCTTGCTCTACGTACCTCCTGCCCTCGCCACGCACACAGGGGAAAAGGAGCCTACAACGTTGGTGGAATGCTGTCGCATCGCCGACTCCTGGGATACTCATCACCCCCAGGAGAGCTCCCTGCAGCGCAGAATTAGTACACCCGCCTGCCTTTCAGGTGCCCCTCCGCTGAAGAATGGGCAATCACATAAACCCATTGTATGCAGGTTCTGTAGGAAGATTGGGCGTTCCAAAGAGCAATGCCGAAATAAACCAGCAGCGCCTCTTTCTCCCGGAAAACCAACTAATAACTTGAGTGCACCCTCCACAGGAGCAGGGTGAAGAGATTTCAGCCAAATCTTTTGCATGGGGTACAAGGTTTATGGCCACTCTCCCTCGTGGGAAAAATGCCCTAGAAATAACAAGTCCAGTACCCCTGCCATCACCCTGGCAGTTACGAATCCTGAGTCCTTAGGCCCTCCAGCCGAGGGTCCCATATATGTGGCACCTCCTTGAGGTAGCTACCCAGCACACCAGGTCAAGGCATTTGATGACTCTGGTGCACAAAATTCCCTCATAAGGAAAGACAAAGTTCCCTATGGAGCTATCATTAACCGACGCAAACTCGTCACAATTGAGGGTATCAATGAATTTAAAATGATACTCCCTACTGTCCAATTGAGGGTCACAAGACCTCATGAATCTAAAATTTGCAACCTTGCAGTAGCAAGCTATCTTCCCGTAGGTTATGACATCCTCCTAGGACAGGACTTCCAGTCACCATTTAAGTTACCACAATCACTGCCAGTGCCAGGGCCCCAATCAGATCTCCCTCCAGGAGATTCCAAAATCGATTCCAAATCTTTGCCAGTGCCACTTGCATGCACTGAGCCATGCCAAACTCTGTCCATAACAGACATTGAGCAAACTCCAAAGCAAATAATAGTGCCTGCCCCTGCCTTAGTGCCAGTGCCAGAGCACGCCTCCGATCTCCATTCAAGAGATCCCAGTAAGGACCCCCTCTCTTCTCCCGGCTTGGCTCTGCTACCAGTGCCGGTAAGGGAGGCGGATCCTGCCGACCACAGCTGAAGCTCACCCTAAAGGTGCGGCCTCGCCACCCGTGCCTGAGCCGGTCATTCCTACCTGGGAGTACCTCATGCAGCCCCCCCCCCCGACCGCTTCCTCTCTGTCTTAGTCCTCCGCAGACACAGCAGTCAGTAATGATTCTGCCGTGTTTCAAATGGCCGATGAACTCAAGGAACTACGACGGATCGTGATAGAGCTTGCAAAGAAGGCACCTGCGTCAGCCATCAAGGAAGCTGACACAGGTTCCACCGATCCCCCGGCCAAGACAAACCATCAAAGTCGGAAGGGTCGGAGGGAAAAATACCACGGGCGTTGATTATTCCAGGTAGCTTCAAGAGAGCTCCCAAGCTCTCCTGGCACCCATGCGAACCTGGCACAGTGCCATCCATTTATCCTGCAAAGACTTTGGCACCTCTATCCAGAAGAGGTTGTCAGGATCCTTCACTATTCATTTTTCTTTTCTCTCTCTCTCTCTCTCTCTCTCTCTCTCTTATAACTATGTCCTTTATTCTTCCTCAGACACTTCCCTTCCTTCCTTTTGATTATCCATCACATTTATTTTATGCCTTACCCAGGCCCTCATTTTAGCTGGATCACTTCTGCCCATGCAGAGTGCCATGACAGATATGCCACCACTATAAGCCCTACGACTCCCCATTCATGCCTACCGCAGCATGATGCATTTAAAAATGCGATATGCCAACGCCATTAGTTATTATTACATAAGTGCCAACTTGGCACAGTGCCATTATTGCAGATTCTGGCAAAATGATCCTGCCAGAGGGGTCGCGCCCTCTGGTTATCTTTCTGGCCGTCTTGGTCCAAGAATAATCCTAGCTGGTTACTATAGGCTAAGGAATATAATTTTAGCATATTTTGCTCAACATCTAGTTACAACAATTTTTGTTTAATTTGTGTCTGCCATTTATTCTTTGTTTTTTTTTATACCTCATGCACTTAGATGAGTGCCACAAGGCACCTATAAAGTCAGTGCCACCTTTGTAATACAAGGGGCGTGGCCCGCGATCCAAAAGGTGGAGGCACGTCCCCTTGCCTTCTTTCCTTTGCTTGCTTATCTTAAAAGTCTAACGTAAAGTCCCCATCGTAGAGTAAAAATGGCGAACCCTTAAAATGATTTAAAAAGCTTTAAGCTGAGATAATTTTACTTCCCTTTGATTACACCCTTTTCAGGTGCTTATTATAAGTGCTATAAGAGTGTCATGAGATTCGGTGCCAAGGCTGGCACGGGTCTACCAAATGACTGAAATCACGATGTCAATTAAACCCAAGTGTATTTCGTCATTTTCAACGTCACTTAAAAGGCAAACTAACCGCATGCATTTAGGGGATACCTAGAATTAAGTAACCATGTATTCTAATTCTTTAACATCAACCTTTTTTTTTCATTTGTTTGCAACAGCCTCATATACTGTGGCCTTATAATCCTAATTAACTCACATTGATCGAGTATCTTTATAAATTTATTATTTTGTAGCCAAATGCACAGTAATTACTCTTTTGCAAGTGTTGAAAATTACCTTATGTCCTGTTAGAGTAATTTGTTCCAGTACATCATGAACAGTAATGCTGCAGAGTTTCATAAATCCTTTAGCAGAAAAGTTCATTGCAAGGCAGAATGTAGAGTAGCGTAAAGCATTTTCCGCTCATTTCTTGTGCAAATCAATATTCATACCCGAATTAAGTTGTGTACATCATCTTGTGTGGGGAGCTATTATAATTAGCAAGAATTCACTAGCAAATTGCTCCCTATTTCGTTTCCTGTCTGCCGAACTATTGATAGACATATCTGTCTATCGACATGCATGACTACCTATCTATCAGCCTGAGCTGGACAATGGGTTAGCACGGTGAGAATACAAGGGATTAAATCGAGTGTAGGCCACTCCCTTTAAGTAGATAATTCCTTATTCGAGGCAAAAGTGAATCTGTCTGGTCGACTCTTTCCAGGCAAACCCCCACCCCCCAGCCGTGGACAGTAGCTGAAAATGACTCAACTCCCTATCAGAGAACGTGCCCCCTGCCCATAGGAGAGGGCATAAAAGGGACAAAGAGACAAGGGCTCGCTCTCAGACTCTTGCTGTATGACATGGCGTAAAGACAACGAACACACTCACCACCACGCCCATGGCTGGACGATGCCCTTAGCGCACCACTTCTCCATCTAACCACGTGGCCTCTCAAAGTATACTTTTAACTTCGTGCACTTCGACCGCCAACCACGTGTTCCCTTCGCTGCTGGCCTGATCCATAACCCACTCCATTACCTGGTGCTTCGTGAAGTCACCCACATGTTGCCCACGCCGTCGGCGCCCCTACATCCTACCACATGGAAGATCAACGCCTTCGCCCTTGTGAATCGGGAGTCATCCACGGGCCGCCTTCTTCGCTGGAACCACTTCTCCCTTACGGTAAAGTGATCTGTAAAGACGTCATTTCAATCACGCTTTTTCCTCGTAGAATTTACTTAATTTGAGTGACAGTAATCACAGAATCTTTTGTTCAATTCTACTAGTGCTATACGAGTGTCGGCTCTTAGTGCTAAGCCATTATTAACTTGTCAAAGCCCATTGGCACCCTCAGTGCAGCTTCGAATTCATTATCCTTTTGTCTGTTTCCATTACTGGCGTATAATCTGTGTATCTCTCATTTCAGAGGGACCCTATATCATGGAATCTTCTCAGATTGTGTCTGGAATCCTCCAGTCTCAATCATCCCGTAGGAATCCCCTTCAGGATCAATAATTTAATTGCATTTCTCTTTCCCGTACTAATGCTCTTTATGTAAATATACTCCTGTAAGTTTACCTACGTGTTTACATAATATTTCCTTTCAGTAATAAGAGCCTTACGCTCGTATGAAATTCCCCCTTTTTTTCTTGCTCTATGTTTCACTGGACCCACAAAGTCAGAATCACAAGGCTAAAGTATCTGTAGCTGTTTTTACCTGTCCCACAGAAACTATCTCAAAACCAGATTGTCCAGAAAACACACACTGTGTGTGTGTGTGTTTGTCTGTGTGTGTGTGTGTACCCAGATGTACCAGGGCTAAAATAAACTACAAGTTATTTAATCCTGACCGGTTTCGTCGTAAGTTTTATTAGGCATCTTCAAGAACACTCAGAATGGTAGAAATTTATCTTCTATATTCGAGGGTGACAGTACAAATGAATATACAGATAGCTGAGTAAATATTAGCGCATTGCAGGAAAAGATGAACTTTCACTTCAATGTATTTAAAGGACACATATATGCATTTCATAGCTTCAATGCTTTAAGATGTGATGAAAGAATTTTTGGAGCAAGATGGAACTAGGGCGAGAGACTCGATGTAAAATCTTTGTATTCAGCAAATAGTTTGATTCCTCAGCTATCTAAGCGAGAACCTCAGCAATATTGCCGGTCAGGTGATCTCCGAAGTGTTATGTATATTCGTGAGTACGTGCGTTAATTTGATCTAGATTATGCCAAAATCTGCCCTAAAAGTGAGTTTGATCGTTCATTAACGTGATAGAACTGCAGTTGTCTAGACGTAGCTTTGGAGAGGATCCAGGCTTTGAAAATCGGCAGATAAGGTAGAGTTTGAAATCTCTGTTTTTATGGGAGGAAATTGAACTTGTGATTTTTACCATGATTTTCTAATCATTATGAACTTTTGAACTGGTGTGGGAGATTTAATATGAATATTCATACCTCTTTTATATTATTATTTTGTTATGTTACGTTTGCCATATCTTGGCTATGCATTTTACACTTTCCATTATTGTGTTTTGCATTTCATATATTTTTGGGAGTTTTCTATCATGTTTAATTCTTTCGACAGATGTCTGTGGACTTGGGAGTTTAAGAAAAAGGACATGCAAGTCATTTGCAATGTCAATCTCTTTATGTGGTAGACTGTTTTTTTTTACATGACTTTAGTTATTGATTTGGGGAGTATGTGTGATTTTGGATATTTTCAGGCTATTAGCCATAGTGAGACTTCTTTAATCAGAAGTGTTTTGCAGTTTAGAGTTTAGTTATCTGACTCGATAATTCATTTATTATGCATTTTAATCTTTGCTTTGTTTTATTCATTTTCTTGTTGGGTTATTTGAATAATAAACCTATTTTTGTAGAAACAATTGTGTTTCTTTAAATAGTCCATTTAATTGCTTTGAGAGAATGAGTGAGGTCGGGTGCATGAGCTTCGGAAAACGATGAAAGAGAGAGAGAGTCGATACACGGTGAGAGAGAGAGAGGGGAAAAGGATGCAAGTGTTTCCATGAGTGAACCTTTTCACGCCTTTTTCCTGAAGAAAGATCGCTAGATCACGTTACATACACTTTCAAAAAAGTGTTGATTCTGTTCCGTAACAGAGTTAAATGGTGGCAGCGGTGACTCATGATTTTAATGTCTTTAATGGTGGCGAAAGAGGGAGATTGCTAATAGACTAATTGGTAACGTTGATGCCCAAGGCATAGGCGACCTCACCCAAGGCGACGAGTCAGTGTTGAATGACTGGTGGGTGTGATTACGTGTATACACGGGTGATTTACGAAATACGGGAATCTTTTTTTTTCCGTCTCTATTCGAGTACTGGGAGTGGGGAGTTGTGAAATAGATCTGGATGATCTCTAGAGCAATTTTGGGGTTAACAAAATACCCAAATAAGTGTGAATAGTGGCGATTGTGAGTTAATTACGCAAAGTGATTATTCAACAATAATCACGCTGGTGTTTTTTGCTTCGTCTTCGAGTGGGTGACGTCACAGGTTAGCAAGTCGAGAGATAGGTGCTCCGTTTTCTGTTCAAATTGGTAAGTACCCCATTGTCGTAAGTTGCGCAGAACTCCGTTTTCTATTCTTCTTTTAGAGGGGGTAACTTTTACCTTTCTCTAGTGTTCTTTTTGGTTTTTTTTTATGTTGTTACGCTCAGGGCGTGTGATTACTCACAAAATGCCGGACGATGCAGCAAGCACATCCCAATCAGTTGTGGTGCATAAAGTGACGAGCGTTAGCGCGGGAATTAGTAATTTTAAAGGGTTAGTTGACGGGAAGCCAACCCAAAATATAGAAACTTTCATTGAGTCAGTGAACAATTACCTGAATTCCAAGAAAATTACGAATGGCGCTGAAGCTTTAACAGAGGCTAAATCATTTCTGGATTTGGATAAAGGAGATATTGGGAAACGAGCACGCAGTTTCGGGTTCAGAAGGTGTAAAACTTGGAATGAACTGCAGAAATTTCTACGAGCTACTTATGGCGGAGTTCAACATGAATGCGCAGTTCGGAATTTGCGAGAGTTTCTCAAAATAAAGAAAGGCAATGATTCACTAGTCACATACAGTGCGAATTTATTTGATGCAGTAGTTGAGTTAAAGAAATCTATAATAGGCTCTCCATGGGTAACTGGAAATAATATCTCCTTAGATAATTTTGAAAGATTGTTACACTTTGCTTGCCTTTTAACGTTGGTCCCAGATGTAATTGTAGATAGTTTTGATAAGAGAATTGATCAGGATATAGACGAATCCTCTTTGTTTGCACAGATTAACAAAAATCTATCAAAATGCCCGACACTGGACAGTAGTTTTGTACAGGGAGGTGCAAAGATGTCAGCTGAGGTTTCCAAACCACAGAATAATGATAGTCGCTCGCATTCGGGAAATGATGCAACAGCAAAGACATGTGCACGAGTAGAATCAAAGAAAATTCCAGAGAGATCAGTCACAACGATACGTTGTTTTAATTGTGATAAACTAGGACATAGTAAATCAAATTGCAGAGTGAGATATTGTTCAGTTTGCAAATCTTCAGATCATGGATGGAGATTTTGCCCAGCCACGAAGAATAGAGATTATTCAGGAAGTCACGGGAGGCTTTTCTAGATATGACAGGAGAATTCCACATGATGCAAGTTCTAGATACACAAAGGAACAGCAGAATTTTCACAAGATAAGTTCGAAAACGGACACAGGATAATGACTAATCAGGTCTTAGAGTCACCAGAACCTAGGCCGATTGTATGTGGATTCTTTAACGGCAATGAAATTTCTATTTTCATTGATTCTGGCAGCTCAGTTAACTTAGTAAATGCTGACCTTTTTCACTCGAAGTTTCCAGAGTGCAAATTAGTCCCTTCTAGTGAGACAGTGTGTGATGTACAAGCGAGGAAACTGAATATTTTAGGTTCGTCATTTCTTAAGCATTGTATCGGTGGAAAGACAATAGTAGAATCATTTTTGGTCATAGAAGGATTAGCCTTAGGTGAAATGGTTTTGCTAGGACACCCTTCTTGCATGCGACATAACATCAACATTCTTACGGGAGTTCAGGGGATTACAATAGGTGAGTCAGGTTGTTTTGTTCCATATATACACAGGAAAAAAACTTGTGAGAAACCTAAGACACAGTCTGAGACATGTGTAACAGTCATTAGAGAGTGAAGATATTCCGCAAAGATCTTTCAAAGGATTTTTGTTGGAAGATATTGAATTGCAACCGCAAGTTCCTACATTAGTTAAAGTGTCGCTGAAAGAGAAAAAGTTTCCTTCTCAAGTGTGCGTTGTTGAGGGAACCGAGAAATTCAAAGACGTTGTGAGTACGGTGTCAGTGAATGAAATTTCAGTCGCAGGCGTGACTTCAGTAGAATTAGTTAGCTATCAAGACTCAGTGAAAAATATCACAAGGGTACTTATGTAATTGATTTTGAAGAGTTTAATGAAGAGCATAAATTAGTGAGTTTTTGTGGAGACGGGAATATGTTTCCTAACGAGGAGCAACAGTTCCGAAGTCAGGTTCTGCATGAACATTTGGCTAAAGTTGATTATCCTGAGTATTCAGATAAAGTAGAGAAAGTGTTGAAAGAATATCTAGATATCATTGCTTTGAAGGGAGATAAATTAGGAGTTACAGATGTTTTAGAACATTCAGTCCGTCTAGAAAAAGGGTACAAATCCCATATATATTCCAGCATATCGAATTCCTTTTAAGATCAGAGAAGAAGTAGAAAAGAAGTTCAGAGGTGGGAGTCGGAAGGCATTATCAGACCGTCCAATTCTCCGTTTAATTTTCCTTTGCTTGCAGTTCCTAAGAAAGACGGTAGTATCAGAGTTTGTGTAGATTTTCGTAAATTGAATGAAAAAACATGCCCAGATAGATATCCTGTAGCTTGTTTGCCTGATTTGTTTGTTGAGATCGGTGGCAAGAATATATATTCATCTATAGATCTTATGCAAGGGTTTTACAGGTTCCCCTTTGTGAGAGTAGCCGTAAATATACAGCATTTTCGGTACCAAAGGGACATTACGAGTTTAATAGGATGTCTTTTTGGATTACAAGGGTCCCCAATAACATTTACTAGACTGGTTAACACAGTACTTCATGGCTTGTTAGGAAAGTCGGTGTTTGTGTACATGGATGACATTCTCATATGCACAGATACGATTGAAGAACATCTAAAGGTGTTAAAAGAAGTCCTCAAGCGATTACGGTTCGCTGGGTTAAAAGGTCAAATTGGCCAAATGTGAGTTTCTGAAGGTCAAATTGGCCAAATGTGAGTTTCTGAAGAGAAAAATTGTCTATTTAGGACATGTTATCTCTAAAGAGGGAGTTAGAGTGAATGATGAGAAAGTTAAAGCCATTGTGAATTTTCCAGTTCCCAAAACCAGGAAACAGATTCGTTCGTTCCTAGGTATGTCGGGTTTCTTTCGCCGTTTTGTGCGGAATTTTTCTACAATAGCGTCTCCATTGACAGATTTGTTACGAAAAGACGTTAAGTTTGTTTGGGGTGATAGTCAACAATTAGCTTTTGAGGAGCTTAAGAACGCTTTGGTGAACCCACCAGTTTTGAAGTTTCCAGATTTTAGTCAACCGTTCACCTTAGTGACTGACGCGAGTCAGGAAGGTATAGGTGCGTGTTTGATGCAGAAATTTGAGGGGAAATTACACCCAATTGCTTTTTATAGCAGAAAGTTCAAAACGCGTGGTAGTAACGAAAGGCTGATGTCAGTTGTGGACAAGGAGGCTTTTGCAGTCGTCTCTAGCCTTGTTCATTTTAAGATGTTGTTGTTGGGAAATAAAGTTGAGATTTTTACAGATCATCAACCGTTGTTAGAGCTTTTTAATAAGCCAAATTTGTCGCCCAAGAGAGCACGTTGGTTCCTAACATTGAGAGATTTTGATGCAAACCTCAAATACTTTGAAGGTAAGCATAATGTAGTTGCAGATGCATTGAGCAGATACTTTCCGGTCGAGGATGAGGAAATACACACCGAATCCTGTGTGGGAGAAGAGAGTAAATATTTGGTGTCTAATGTCTCTGATATTAGTAGTTCTGAGAGATCGCATGTAGAGGACATACACGTTCCTACAGTGCATACTTCCGGGAGAAATAGTGAGTCGACAGTCTCGGGAGAGATTGTTGTTCGTGATAGTGAGAGTAACGCAGTGTGTTATATTACGGGTGAAAATGTCACTTGGGACATAGGCTTGCTCGAACAAAAGCAAGATGAAGACAAATTGTTGTCAGATGCTAAGGCATTTCTTAGGGAGTTTCACCGAAGAAAGGGTATAAGTTGCCTTTTTCTGGTCTAGAGTTGGAGAATAATTTATTGGTGAGGAAAGTTAAGTATAACTTGCGAAGTACTCAGAAGCATGGGTGAGATTACACAAATCATCGTGCCAGAGAGTCTAGTACCACAAGTTCTAGACATTGTACATTGTAAATTTGGTTCTCCTCATTTTAGGTGTGGACAAGACGTATGAAAACGTCAGGTCAAAGTTCTTTTGGAAAATATGTTTTCCGCAGTAGAAGCCTTTGTGAAGAAGTGCGCTATTTGCAATGCGAATAAGCCAGCGACGACAGTGTCGTGTCGTTTGGGTTCATATCCCATACCACATAGGCCGTTTCAGAGAGTGCATATGGATATTCTGGGTAACTTCTCAGAGTCCGCTTATGGTTATAGACATTTATTAGTAGTTGTTGATGAGTTGACTCGCTCTGTCGAGATTTTCCCACTGAAATACAAATCAGCTGAGGAAGTTGCTATAGCGTTCTTTAAGGGGATAATTTGTCGATATGGTGTTCCTGAATGTCTGATCACAGACAATGGTAGGGAGTTTATTAATAAGACTTTAGACGGTCTTGCTAATTTGTTGGGGATAAAGAAAGTATCTATAATCCCGTATAGACCTGAAGCAAATGGGTTGTGTGAGAGGGCGAATCGGAAAGTAATCGAAGCTTTGCGCATGACGGTGGGTGGTTCCGATACACATTGGGACAGATCTTTGGATGAAGTGCGATATAGTATCAATACTATGATGAATGACACAATTAAGATATCTCCAGCAGAAGCTTTGTATGGGTACAAGTTGAAAGGACCTTTTGATTTGTTACCAGAGCGAGTTCAGGGTGATGTTACGGTCACTTCGTTGATAAATACAGCGAGAGAAAGATTTGCACGTATCAGTAAAGAACTTGAACTTAGTTCGCGTGCAATGGTAGAGAAAAGTAACGCGAAATCGAGGGGAGTAGCTTTTTCGATGGGTGATAGAGTGTTTGTTAAAGTGAATGTTCGGAATGATCTGAATTATAAATTAAGTCCGAAGTTCCACGGACCTTTTGAGATTGTAGAGATCAAAAGAGGGAATAGATTTGTAGTTAAAGATGTAAATACTGGAGTGACGAAATTGACCCATATTTCGAAGTTAAAGAAAGTTGGGATGTAATGGAACGTTTGTATATAGTTAGAGGGATAAATGGGTTGATGTTTGTATATATATGATATTTATTTATTTATTTTTTTTGTCTCTTGTTCATTTTAGATGTTGAAGTTCTTAATCATTTGTTTTCGAATGATTTTAGGAGTTGAGACATGGGCTAATTTCATACGAGATTTGACCCGTGTGTTAGTGTGTTAGTGGGTTATTGTGTTATGGTGTATTTTGTCATCTGACGCAATATGTGTGTTGTTTAGGATTTTTTTGGGGGAGGTACTTAGTATATCGGACCGAACAAGTCTGATCTTTTTTTCGGGTTGGGAGATCGTGTTTGAGTATTTGGATTTTTTTCTTTTTTTTTTTTTAAAATTAAGGGAGCTGTATTGTGAGTAATTGTAGTTGTTAAGATCATGGGAGCGATTGCCATTACGTCAATTGCTATTTTGTTGAGAGTTAGTCAGGTGTTGCGAAATATTTGCTAACCAGAGTAGAACTTTCATGTCTTTTACGAGATATGATACCTTTTAGTGTTTGGATAGGATTCTCGAGTATTTTTTTTTCTGTTGGATAGAATTTTTTTTATGAGTGAGTTCCGTAGAGTTATTGTGTGCTTAGTAGTGAGTTGACTGTGATTATTCTGGGATACACACTTGGAATTAGTTCACATTGTGAGTGTTTGACTTTTGCATTAGTAGTTTTGTTTGGTTCAGTAACATGAAACCTTTTTGTTATTAGACCTTTTTCGAGTGCTTTTGGGAGACTCAGTAGTGACATGGGATAGATTAGAGACCATGTTCATTTTGGGAGATCAATATCAAGGTTTGGGAGTTGATTATAAGACAAGTTGTACTTTAGTTAGAGAGAAGTGTGTGTGTGACAGTAGTATTTTCCAGTTGCGAGTTGTGTCTGTGGGTGGTTGTGAATTATCATTAGTTCATAGACAGACTCCGACAGAATGTGACTTTAGACAGTTCCTGCGAGATTACCACATTGTGTCCACCAGCACCCTTACTGCCGTGTTTTGCAAGGAATGTGCAGTTAAAATGATGTGCCAGAGCAACAAGTCGACATCATTCGTCCTTCAAGGATCCAAGCTGTTTGATGCTACATGCCGTGTGATGTCTACAGACTTTCTCGTACTTAGCCGTGCTGTATTCAACAGTTCCGAGAAGATAATTATGCGTCATACGCATAACGAGCATTTGGTAGTGGCGGTACCTACAACCAAGGTGCCAATGACGGTTCCACCGTTGGAAGACATCGACGATTCCGTGATGTTCCAGTATCAGGAATATATTATGCCGACAATTTTAATTGTCTTAATAGCTATTTTACTGATAATTCTTGTTGTGGGGGTAGTAAAGCTTATTCGTGTTTGTAAGATTACATGTAAAGGCTCTAAGAACACAACCCCAGTGACTTTGGAAGTGCGTCATGAGAGCAGTCCTTAAAGCTGCAGTGCAGTAGACATTGCTAATTGAGCATAGCTCTATCTGTTATGTTTTATACATATGCTTTTGTTTTAGTTTGCTGTTAAGGAGAGCGAGACGCTCTTATGTGGTGGCCGAGCTCTATTTTAAAGGACACAAGTTTTAAATGCATTTCATTAGCTTCAATGCTTTAAGATGTGATGAAAGAATTTTTGGAGTCAAGATGGAACTAGGTCGAGAGACTCGATGTAAAATCTTTGTATTCAGCAAATAGTTTGATTCCTCAGCTATTTACGCGAGAACCTCAGCAATATTGCCGGTCAGGTGATCTCCGAAGTGTTATGTATATTCGTGAGTACGTGCGTTAATTTGATCTAGATTATGCCAAAATCTGCCCTAAAAGTGAGTTTGATCGTTCATTAACGTGATAGAACTGCAGTTGTCTAGACGTAGCTTTGGAGAGGATCCAGGCTTTGAAAATCGGCAGATAAGGTAGAGTTTGAAATCTCTGTTTTTATGGGAGGAAATTGAACTTGTGATTTTTACCATGATTTTCTAATCATTATGAACTTTTGAACTGGTGTGGGAGATTTAATATGAATATTCATACCTCTTTTATATTATTATTTTGTTATGTTACGTTTGCCATATCTTGGCTATGCATTTTACACTTTCCATTATTGTGTTTTGCATTTCATATATTTTTGGGAGTTTTCTATCATGTTTAATTCTTTCGACAGATGTCTGTGGACTTGGGAGTTTAAGAAAAGGACATGCAAGTCATTTGCAATGTCAATCTCTTTATGTGGTAGACTGTTTTTTTTTTTACATGACTTTAGTTATTGATTTGGGGAGTATGTGATTTTGGATATTTTCAGGCTATTAGCCATAGTGAGACTTCTTTAATCAGAAGTGTTTTGCAGTTTAGAGTTTAGTTATCTGACTCGATAATTCATTTATTATGCATTTTAATCTTTGCTTTGTTTTATTCATTTCTTGTTGGGTTATTTGAATAATAAACCTATTTTTGTAGAAACAATTGTGTTTCTTTAAATAGTCCATTTAATTGCTTTGGTGAGAATGAGTGAGGTCGGGTGCATGAGCTTCGGAAAACGATGAGAGAGAGAGAGAGAGAGAGAGAGAGAGAGTCGATAGAGAGAGAGAGAGAGAGGTGAGAGAGAGAGAGAGGGAAAAGGATGCAAGTGTTTCCATGAGTGAACCTTTTCACGCCTTTTTCCTGAAGAAAGATCGCTAGATCACGTTACGTACACTTTCAAAAAAGTGTTGATTCTGTTCCCGTAACAAACGTAACAAGGTCAGATCTCCATTAACAAAACTTCTTTTTCGACCAAAGGTGAAGCTGGTCAAGATCTGTCCCGCTTCTAATTTTATCCATGTAGTGCTTTGTGTATGCGGTCATTTTCATGCTTATTAAGTAATCAGCTCTGCGTTTTTTGATGAATGAAAAATTTATTGAAATAACATTGATACCAATAATGACAATGTGTTAAAAATGTTTTGTGAAAACTGCATTATTGCATATCCTTTACCATAAAGTATTTTTATCTCTCTCTCTCTCTCTCTCTCTCTCTCTCTCTCTCTCTCTCTCTCTCTTCTTTTCCTTAGTGTATGAGTAATGGTTGCTGACAATTTCATTTCCATTTTCCTTTAAGGAAATTACCTTGTTGCATGCTCAGCTCTTCATAAAAATCTTATTCAAATTAGTCTCGAAATAGCTACTCAGCCTTATTGAAGAAGACTAACTAGAAATAAATGGGGCGGAGCAAAACAGGGCATCCTCGCGTAGGTAAGACAATGAAAAATTGATGTTATAACAACCGTTTTCTTTATATTTTCTGATTTTTCTATTTTCGGTCTTTGACTAATGAGTAAAAGATCCGGGTCACGGTGAAGAGTTTTTTTTTTTTTTTTTCTAAAAGACGTGTTTATTTGAAATCTGCAAAACATTCCAATTAGTGAATAGAGGCAAGAGCCTCTTCGGGTTTTGTGAATTATAAATGAAAGGCCGAATCACAGAAAATTATTTATCAGTAGTCTCATTATAGAGTTATGGAATTCCTTGGATGCCAGCGACCGAATGAATCATTAAAAAAAAATCAAGGCAAGCAGAATGAGAATTTGCTTTTAGACTTTTCAAGAAGGTCACATTCCATCTCCTCAGCTAGGTACATATCTATCATGAAATATTTGTAACTTTGCTGATTTAGAAATGTCGTTATTTTCTTCGCAATTCACAAGTAAGCAGTGAGCACAATTTCAGAGATATTTGTGACCAGTTGTACAGAATATTTCATACAGTACTGTGCCCAGCAGGTAACAATATCAAATTTTTTTACCAAAGCTTTTGAATGGATACACTGTTAGACTTTCTCTCAGCCACCGCATTTTATTTTATATCAAACTTTTGAACAGATACACCGTTAAATTTTCTATCAGGAATCAAAACTACAAAAGCATTGGCGTACTGACACTTTCCGTTTTCAAACTCAATCGTACTTGTGGTCTTCACCGTCTTCCAAGTCTATTTTTTTTTTATCAGCTTCAGGATCAGCCTTTTGTTATGAGTTCAAGGTTGAGCTTATGCAGACGTTCACTGCATAAATTTTCAAATTTATGTTATTGTGTTTTGGTCTTCATATTTGCTTTCTTTGTTTGTTATTTCTTTGTGACGGTTTATCGCTAATTAAGCTCAGCAGACGCAGTCTTGAAAGATAATGAGGAATGAAATAAAAACGAGCGTCATTATTAAATAATTACTGAACAGATGTAATCAAGAGAAGACCTTTTTTCCGATCTATGAGTAAAAAAATGGTTAATGAAATTCCCTGATCAGTGGAAGATCAATAAAAATTTAATATCCTCCAGACATATTTTCATCACAAAACCTAGAATAATGCCCCAGATCCAACTGTGATTATCAATCAGGCAAACATTATTTTTCTTTTATAATATATCTTTCCTAATTTTCTAAAAAGCTCTTGTTCTTTGGCTTAGAAAAGCTAAATACTCTTAAATTAGTTGTCCTCATCTTCACGGAGACAAATACGCCTTTGAAATACTTCGAAAAAACAGAACAAAAATAATAGAGCAAAACATTTCTGCAGCTGCTATAAGACCTATGATAAGAGAAGGTAAGTCACTCACAGGTAATTGCTGTAATCTCCTGAGACGGATTCTGGCAACGAATCCTGGGTCTGAGGAAGAACCAAGTTACGAAGTTTCTCGCAACTAATTGAACGAAAGTAGTATTCTTTGCTCTTTTACCTCAAATGCCATTGCTTTGCAATACATAATTGGAGAGGCGCAAGAATCAGTTGCGTCTCAAATGCATGGATGGCATGGGGGGAATTGGAGAAGGGGAGTGAAACTGATCGTTGATAAGCTACCGTAGTTGTTGCTCTTTTCCCAAGAATTAATTTTACCAAGTCGGTTCTCTCTCTATAAATGAAACATTGTTATCACGACACAATATCTTCTTCAAGTGTTTGTGGGGCTTAAGGTTAAACGCTGGTGAAACAAGGACTATTGATCTGGTAATCTCTTACAGAATACATTATTTCACAATCATTTGTGTTACAATCAGCTAGATTGCTTTCTTTTGACAACAGTTAAGAAAATAAGCTATATCAACTAATGCTGCAAGAAAGCAAGTTATTGTTCGTAAAGTTTCCTTTTGATGTGAAAGTTTCAATGTCTTAGATCTTTTGTTCGACCATTACTGGAACGTTGTCTTCCTTCTGTATGTCAGAAAATTCTTTATTGTTTAGACAATTAATTTATTCGTAAGAAAGTAATATGATACCTGTAAAGATTATAAGCAACAACCTTAGAGTTTTAAATCTTTCCTGATTTTAACAACATAATGGACGATTAAAAAGATATGAAGGATATCAGAGGAGTAATCATAATAACACCAAAAGTTTACAAAGAAATAAGAATTTTTAGTGTTTTCAACAATGACGAACTCGCACTCATTATGAACATGTTTGCAATCGGAGTTATGTAATGGCATAATTAGAATATATATTCCAAAATAAAATTTTCCAGACGGAGCCTCAGTATATCAAACGCGTCAATGTTCATGCGGAGCAGATATCTGGATTGTGATAATTTTGTTATGAAGATGAACTTTGATCAGAGGATCGAAGTTCAAGTTAGGGCACCTTAGGCATGGGCGTAGGTTATCAAACCAAGATTTGTTTAGAGAAATTAAGATTTTTTTTCCTTTGATTTCTATCAAGTTCCTTTGAAGTATTGTTCTTGGACTTCAATGAACAATGTTCAAAAGTAAAAAGAATTATGACTAAACAGAAAACATATATTTATATATTTGAAAATGCAATAAATTGTTACTGACGTTACAAGGATAGGTATCACTACCTTAATAGTATACTCGCTTTAGATCTTGAAATGAAACCAACTTCTGATATAATTCAGGTCGGAGATACTTCGCATAATTTCAAAGCTTCTGTACGTTTGGTATTTCTAAAAACCGGCTATCAACAAATTTCCTCTTCAAAGGCGACTTTCTTGCCGATATTATATATAATTAGCGCAATTAAAGTTCCAAAATCCTGCTCTGTTTGTATGTATCTTAGGTATTAATCTAATGCATAATTGGCAAACACAATATTGTATGACCAAAAAGGACATGAAAATATTCTATCATTGTAGCATTAGGGCATGAACGTTATATAAGAAAATGGTTTAGTGACTCGTCGACATAACAGAATGTATGCTTCAGAATATAGTTTATCGTTGAAAATTACCCCTTAAGCCAATAACTTTCATATCTTCCGACCACGAAAAAAGCACAATCATCTTATGACAAACTCTTGATCAGTGTCACTGTGTGAAAAGCAGAATTATATGTTACTTGTATTTACTTGGTCGTATAGATTTGAGTTGTGCATGAGAAAGAACATCAGATCATCGTTAATACTTCATCTTTGAATCACTTGATTTTTAAATATGATTATTTATTACTGACTGGATATGGAATCCACGCTCAAAAGATTTCCATTTTCATTTAAACATCATCATCTCTCTCTCTCTCTCTCTCTCTCTCTCTCTCTCTCTCTCTCTCTCTCTCTCTCTCTCTCTCTCTCCCAAGTTAATACACACACACACACACACATTAATATATATTCACATACATACCATATATATATCATATAATCTATACATACATATATAAATATGATATATATATATACACACATGTATATATATAATATAAGAAAATGGTCCAAATGTATATATATATTTATACACACACACACATACACATATATTATGATACATATATATATATATATATATATATATATATATATATATATATATATATATATATATATATATATATATATATATATATATATATTTATATATATATATATATATATATATTATACTTTATATATATATATATATATATGTTTGTTTATGGAACAATTGTTTCATTTGTTTTGTTTATGGAACAATTGTTTCTTGTTATGGTGCACTCCTTTCCCAGTGGTGGTTATTTTTTGTATACAGAGTTTACATCCGTTGTCTTCGTTTTGGTAGCGACAGTCAAGTCTGGGTAATCATCGAGTCACGGTCCAGACAGCATTAGCAGCATGGACAGGTAGTTGTTACCTGTTGGCCCCTACAGCATTTGAGGATGAGAACTTCGTTCGAGTTCGAGGATGAGTTGATGACTAACCCGAGTCATCAGTGGAGAGGAGGCATTCCCCTGGGACAACAATTTGGCTGTCGCATCGACTCTGCTGTGAACGTCTGTGTTTCCTGGAGATGTTCCTGTTTGCCGTCATGGGGGTGGTTTTGACGACTTCACGGCAGTAGTTTGATGGTCATCCTTATATGACCTTTGATGGTTAGCCCTCTGTACACTTGTTGTGGTCTTGACATCTCTGGGGAGATGTTTTGCACTGAGAGGATTGTTAATTATCATTACAGATGTTTATGTAATGAGTGTATAATTGGTATTTATGATAATTTGGTTTATTGTTATTTGTGCTGCTTTAATGATTTTTCAGTTATTTTTATTTTTGGCGATACCATTATTTAGTTGATGCTACTGGTAATTATTATGCTTGTCTGTATTGTTTATTGTTTGATTGAAATGTTGTTCTCCTTTATATGGTGTTTGTTACTTTTTGCTTCTGTGGTAATGTTTTATTTTAAAGTAACTTTTTATAATATTTGACTGACTCTTTGGTTGTTTGATGTTGTACATTTATATATTGATTTACGCCAGAAATGAGTCAATTAACAAAATATGTATATTTAATGTTAATAAACTAGTTTTAGGTTATTTTGCTGGTTTTGTTGTTCCCCTTTCCCCCATGTTGTAACCATTTTAATTAATCTTTCCAGTCCAATATCCCTGTAAATGATGATAGAACCTGATGAACAAAGTTGTGGTTCATAACATTTTGGCGACCTTTGGCTAAAGATCATGGTCAAAAAGACGCTGGATGGGTTTGGCAGCCTCGGTGGGGGTGAAGAAGAAAAAATTTGTTGTAATTTTTTTGCTGGGTGGAGATAACGCCTAGAGCTTGTTTTGTTTATGGAACAATTGCTATTGTTGTGGGTGCACTATAGAAATTTTTCCCGGTGGTGGTTATTTTTTTGCATACAGAGTTTACGTCTGTTGTCTTCGTATACCGTATGGTAGCGACAGTCAAGTCTGGTAATCATCGAGTCACGGTCCAAATATATATAGCATGGACAGGTAGTTGTTACCTGTTGGATATATACAGCATTTGAGGATGAGAACTTCGTTCGAGTTCGAGGATGAGTTGATGACTAACCCGAGTCATCAGTGGAGGGGCATTCCCCTGATAGGACAACAATTTGGCTGTCGCATCGACTCTGCTGTGAACGTCATGTTTCATGGAGATGTTCCTGTTTGCCGTCATGGGGTGGTTTTGACGACTTCACGGATAGTTTGATGGTCATCCTTGATGACCTTTGATGGTTATCCTCTGTGACACTTGTTTAAGGTCTTGATCTCTGGGGAGATGTTTTGCACTGTAGGAGGATTGTTAATTATCATTACAGATGTTTATGTAATGAGTGTAATTGTATTTATGATAATTTGGTTTATTGTTATTTGTGCTGCTTTAATGATTTTTCAGTTATTTTTATTTTTGGCGATACCATTATTTAGTTGATGCTACTGGTAATTATTATGCTGTCTGTATTGTTTATTGTTTGATGTAGCTGAAATGTTGTTCTCCTTTATATGGTGTTTGTTACTTTTCGCTTCTGTGGTAATGTTTTATTTTAAAGTAACTTTTTGTGCTACATCTTTGTTATTTGACTGACTCTTTGGTTGTTTGATGTTGTACATTTATATATTGATTTACGCCAGAATTGAGTCAATTGTAAATATGTATATTACTTAATGTTAATAAACTAGTTTTAAGGTTATTTTGCTGGTTTTGTTGTTCCCCTTTCCCCATCGTTGTCTCGGCTTCTGCTAGTCTTTCCAGTCCAATTCCCTGTAAATGATGATAGAACCTGATGAACAAAGTTGTGGTTCATAACATTTGGCGACCTTTGGCCAAGATGTGGTCTGTTTTGGCTGGCAGGGTTGTGGCAGCCTCGGTGGGGGGGCAGTGAAGAAGAAAAAAAAATTTGTTGTAATTTTTTTTTGCTGGGTGAGGAGGAGTAATGCCTAGAGCTTGTTTTGTTTATGGAACAATTGTTTCC
>NC_089752.1:87977092-87982092 GCF_040412425.1 Macrobrachium rosenbergii
AATTATATTTACAAAAGAAAGCATTTGAAGGGAAAATGGATAAGTAAATTAATAAAGGGCTTGCAACGCCTGAAGATCCTCTACTGGAGTATTGAGTAAAGGCAAGACACAATCCAAGATGAGTCCACTGCGAATAGGTCCCTCCTAGGGGAAGCGGGTCTCTGACGAAGAAGGACGAGAGGCGATCACCGACGATGCACGCTGTCCCTCGAGGATGACTGGAGTCTGGAGTCAGACGGGGGAAATGAATGGTTCCTCAGCAAAGGTGCATCACCCGCCCGCGTGTAGGGCTAACTGCTACGACTCCGCACAAGACTAACTAACTCCTTAACTGCTTCTCTTCCTTTTAAGGCACGCGGCCAGGGGTAGGAGCCGTGTGCAAACGATTTGTCACTGGCCAGGTGTTCAACGATTCGGTGGCCTCTTCCCAGGTTTCCTGAGGAGGTAAGACAATTCAGGCAGCTTAATTTGCCTTTAGAAAGGCCGTTTTAAGAAGCTTAGTTGGGCTAAACTTCTTTAAGGGAGTGGCATTAAGTCTCCTCTCTTTGCCCTTTTTTATCTGTGTCATCTCAATATCGGTTCCAGGTAAAAAAGGACAGATCGGAATGTTGATGACCGTGCTCTACTTTCTTGGTCAAATACGATCTGCCATGCGGTTCTCAATAAACAAAGGGTAAATTAGGTGGGGAGGTGCTCTGTGCACGACTTCTTGTAGGTTATATTAGCTCCCCACGGAAGATAACATACAAGCCTTCATTTGGGTTTGTATGTTGATATCCAAGAAGTCGGCACAGCTGGTTTACTTTACTCTTCTCCCAACAAGAAATGGAAAAGCTTTACTTTACTCTATCCCCACGCAAAAATGGAAAATATTTCCAACACATGAATACTAAACTACTTTAACATGGCCCATTAATTTCTTAAAATTTACGGTATATGTTACTTTAGGGTTACGAGGACAAGATAATTTTGAGGCAGGGAGACAAAATTCTAAGAATTAATTTACATATACCCTTAATCTCTAAATCAACAAGGCATGTTATACAGTTGTTCTTGAAGAGGCTGTAAAAGATAAAACAGCGTTTATTTTTGTAAATGACATCCCCTTTACGTGATATTGTAATGACGACATAATTCGCCAACTCGGCAGCTGATGGCTGACCCTCACTCTGAGGATTGTGACAGTGGTGGGCGAGCGAGAGTATTCGCGAGTTTTAATTCACTAACTTTAAACCATGCTTATTTTATGCGCCCACTGCCCATAACTGAGTACAGGCTATAAATAGATAGGGATGAGCAGACAAAAGATGAGGGGTCTGGAACAAAACAGAGTTCTTAGAAGGAAAGAGAAAAAAAATAACAAAAGAAAAAATTAACAGGATGTTACAAATGAAAACATGAGCGCATACGAAAGGCGGAACACGTCTCTCGGATTTTATGAAGGGGGCATTTAAAATCACGAGGGCAGGATTCTTTGACTCGCGATTCATTAAAAGAGAAAGATAAATAAATAACTAAAAGAGTAAATGATGTTGGCAGAAAAACCAAGGTATTTATTGTGTTATGCGGGGATTTATCGTCCTTCACCTATAAATTACGGCCCGTACTATCTCTTCAGCCCCAGGGCTGGAAAAGGGAACCCGAATGGTGCGACTCCTTCAGGAAGAGCTGACACGCATGCCCTGCGCCAAGGCAGGGGCGCAAGGGCATGCCAGTTCCCACTCTGTTATTCTCAATGATTTATGCATTTTAAGGGGAATGGTATCCCGTATTTAATTGCCTCTTGTGGTGATGATTTAAGAAAAATATTAATAGAAAATTATAAGGGATAGAAGTTCCTGATGAACGGAAGAAGATAGTGGAGTGCCTTGACATCCTCTTCTGGATTAGAGGTGCCAAGACCTTCGAAAGATGAAATGATGGCATAGGCACCAGGGGAGCCCTATAGCTCTTTGTAAACTACCCGGAAGTTCCCACACCCGTGGTGATTCTGCCGCGAACCTTTCCTACTGGGACAGTCGTCCTTGGCAGGGGAAGCGGATGGCCCGAGACCGAAGGGCGGCATGGAGTGCCTCCTGGGCCTGCTGCTGCGACAACTGACGCAGGAGTTTTCCTTGCTAGTTCTACCATGATCCATCGCAGCTCTTGTAGTTCATCGGTCAAGTGAGAGATGGCAGAATCCTGACTAGGAAAGGTATCTGCGGCTGGCGACGAGAAAGCAGTAACAGTCGGCGGGGCGTGGACGACTGCAGGGGTACTCAATGACCTGTGCTCAGGCACGGCGAAAGCCGCACCTTTAGGTGAACTTCCGCTGTGGTCGAGGAACCGCTTTCTTACCGACGCCAGAAGCGGTAAAGCAGGTCGAGAAGAGAGGGGGAGTCCTGAGTGGGATCCCTTGAATGGAGATCACGTGGTTTCGGCGCTGGCTCTAAGCCAGAGTCAGGCACTATCAGAGGTTTCTTGTGCTCGTCGGTCAGGACGGATGGAGCTTGGCACTGCTCGGTGCATGCAGGTGGCACTGGCAGGCATTTGGCATCTCTGGGAGGGAGATCTCATTGGAGCCCTGGCACTGGCACTGAGGCAGGGCTGGGTACTGGAATTGGACTGGGAACCGATCGAGGGTGCCACTGTACATTGTACTCAGGTGGCACTGGTAGGGACTGCACGTCCTCTTGGTACCCAGGGGCCGCCAGTCTTGACTGAGGGAGAAGCGGGGGAGGATTACTCGTGCCTGAGGAATGAGTTGGGGAATGTGGACCCCTGGATTGTCGTGATTTCTGCAGGGACTGAAAGTCCTGTCCCAGGATGACGTCACAGCCTCCGGGGAGATGGCTTGCTACTGCAAGATTGCAAATTTTTGACTGATGAGATCTTGTGACTCTCAATTGGACTGTAGGGAGTACCATTTTAAATTGATTTACTCCCTCGATCGTGACGAGTTTTCGTCTATTGACGATAGCTGCAAAGGGAACTCTTTCCCTTCATATGAGGGAGATTTGCGCGCCCGAGTCCTCGAATGCTGTGACTCGGCGCGTGGGGTGGCTGCCTCGTGGAGGGGCCACATATACGGGGCCTTCGGCGGGAGGGCCCAATGACTTAGAGTTTGTGACGGCCAAGACGACTGTGGGAGTATTGGATTTACTTTTGTTCGGGCATTTCGCCCATGTGGGAAAATGGCCATAAACCTTGCACGCCGTGCAAAAAATTCGATAAACTACTATTGCTGAGGAGCAGGTCAGTCATGTAAAACGAGGTGAGGTGCTGTTTGCTAGCACAGGTAAAACGTCCCACCCTTTCGCAAGCACGGCGTTAGGGCTTGCCCGAGTTTCCATTCTTACGGGAATGTGATCCTCCGAGGAGGGGCGGGGGATTTATCTCCCGCCCCATGGATCCTTCCTGAGGGTGGTGAGTCTCCCACATGTCTGCTATCCAACACTCGGTGAGTGTTGCTGGGGCTTTTTCCACTACATGAGTGGCAAGGGCAGGAGGGGTGTATCACAGGAAATGCTCAAATTTAAATCGCTTGAGTACCTCGGCGGTGCTAGTGGCTCCTTCGGACTCGAGCCATTTGGCTAGCGCCCGTTCGAATGGTATGCCCAATCGACCACAAGTCTGGCCTGCTTCTCTTGGCTGTTTTCCAACGCCTTCCAGACCGCTGGGGTAATCTCTGCACGCCTCTTAGTAACTGCTTGCGTAATGCTTTCCCAGTTTCCCCTATCTCTTCGTCGGAAGGGCTGCAGGCAACGAGCGCCTCCCTCCCAGGAATTTAGTGGAGAACAAGGGAGAGTTCAGCAGGGGGAGAGTGGTGCAGCACACTAGACTCGTTCAAATCCTTCAAGCCATACTCCTGTTCGGACTTCGTCCATTTTGGCATGAACGAGTGAGCTTGGCTGAGGGCACTCATTCCCGTTGCAGGAGGGGGGATGGCGTTCTGTTGTTCTAACATCTGGAGCTCATGGGCGCGCTGTTGCTCCCGCTCTTCCCATTCTCTCTCCTCCCATTTTTCTTGGGCGATTCGTTCTTCTCCTTGGCGATTCTCTCCCTTGACGTTCTAACTCTTCTCGTCTCTCTTGGGCAATTCTTTCTCTCTCTCTCTCTCTTCACGTTCTTTCTCCCTCTCTGCCTCTTGGGCAATTCTTTCTTTCTCTTTCTCCGCCTTGACACCGTTCACTTGCTCTTGAACCCAGTTTCTCAGAGCTTGCCCTGATAGTCCCATGTCCTTTCCAGTGGACATGTAGAATTTGATGTCCTCATTTTGTTGGGCTCTGGTATTAGCCGTTTTGAAATGATATATGGACTGACTCTAGCGAATCAACAACGGTCTGGAGAAGACTCAGGTTGTCTGAAAAGACTCAGTTGCAGGAATTGAAAACACTCAATTATTCAGACTGCAGGAGAATGGATCTTCGTTCGAATAAAACAGTGTTGATCAATAAGTCTGGAGGAGACTTTGTTAAAGTTTAATATGTCTCGTAAGACGTAACTAGATTTTATGTCACGCTCGGACTTGGCCAGCTGTAGCGTGAAATTAAGGCGCTGTTCTAACGAACTAGAATGATCAGTCCCGTAAGGGCTTAGATGTGTGTGAAATACACTAATATAATGTCTCAAAAGGATTCTTGATTTTAAGCTTCACAGGAATTAGAAATTCTTCGCCCTTGCGACGTAGAATTTTTTAAAGTCTCTTAGGACTTGGAATTTGGTTTTCCCATAGGAATTAGAAATTCTCGCCTCTTGCTACGTAGAATTTTTTTTTTTTTGAGTCTCTTAGGACTTGGAATTTTGTTTTCCTATAGGAATTAGAAATTCTCGCCTCTTGCAACATAGAATTTTATTAGGAGTCTCTCAGGACTTAGAATTTGGTTGAGAAATTCTCGCCTCGTGCGACGAATTTTATTTGGTTTGTCAGAGGACTTGGAAATACGATTTGTTCCTTAGACTTAAAAATTACTAACGGAAAACCTGCAAAAAAATTTTCTGAGAGAAAAGAGGGTACACAC
>NC_089752.1:87994592-88007092 GCF_040412425.1 Macrobrachium rosenbergii
GGCACAGTGGAGTGACGTCATTAATGCCTAGGCCGTGCCTTACTCTAACGTAGTCAAATTGCCCACTTGCTCGCTCTCATCTCGAATTTTGTTCTCCATTTCATTTGTAACATAAACTTATCATTGGTGTTTTAACTTAGTAATTTGAGTCTAAGCATATGCATGCATCCCTCCATCAGGAAAATAAGTGGTTTGCTTTTTTTCTTTGTCTCGTAAAGTAACGAAAAAGTGCGTGTGTTTGCATGTTCGTTCAAGTGAGTGTCACTCGAGCAGACGATAGCAGATGTCAACCATCTTGATTGGTTGTTTGTGTGGCGTCATGAACAGCCATCTTGAATCCATAGCTTTAGTAAACATAAACACGTGTCATTTGTTTACACACCACTACCATTTGCACCTTGAAGCTGTCATTTTCAATCATTGTCATTTATCGCCTACACCTACGAGCGTCTTCCCATTCTTTTCCCACATGCACAGCTAATGTAAATCTTGCATAGTAACTTGAAAATTGTTTACAAATTAATTAAAGTAACAGGAACTAGAAAAGACAATTCATTTTAACCCCTGAGAGTCGAATTTATTCAGTTTAGTTAGAAGTAACAAGTCATCCTTATACTGCATCCACTTCTCAGTCAGGAGAGAGAGAGAGAGAGAGAGAGAGAGAGAGAGAGAGAGAGAGAGAGAGAAATTAAGTTACTTTTATCTGTACGCTATTTTACCAAAATTAATAAGTAGGCATGGTTTGTGATCGTGTGAGATATTATTGAAAGAGAACCTATTACTTTACAAAACCATGGGAAACCAATCAAACTCAAGGTTATACATTAAATCAATACCTGGGATAGTCCCTGCATTCATCAGCGTATCTTGCTTTCTTTCATTTATTCCATGTGTAGTGCTGTTATTTTGTATATGCACTGGCGTCACAGTTACTTTTATAATTTTCCCACACTTTACAGTTAAGCACTTCAAGCGACTGAGCAGGTACTCAAGCCACTTCTTAAAAGAAAAGAATGGACCAACACAAAAATCCCACACAAGTGGGTACTTTCAAGACTTACGTATACCGTAAGCAATAAATTGCATATTTTAAGTGCACACCCCATTCTTCCTCCCTCTGCACGAAAGGAAGCAACATCACTAGTACCTAGGAACTAGTTGCCCACAAGTGCCAACCAAAGGGAATCCCCTTTCACAGTGCCACTAATCTGGTACATTGTCAACGAGTAACCTACCTGAAGAAGCTTACCTTTACTTTTTCTCTTACTCATCACAAGCTCTGTGCTTCGGGTAGAGTACCATTTTCTTTAGTACAAGAAAGAGTCCTGCGTTAATATGCAAGCTGCACTTGTGAATTGAAACATAGAGTGCCAACAGTAGCATACTAACCTATAAGGTTTTGCTAACCAAGAACCACTCCATCAGTGTGACCTTTGAATGGCACACTCAGCCACAATGCCACCTTATTGAAAGGTGCCATCCTATTGAAGTGTCACATAGGTTAAGGGACACCTCCCAAAATCATTTTAATTTCCAAAGCCATTCTAATATGTCCTAACCTACCAAAACCATGTTTGCAGAACAGTACCAATCCTTCTTGAATATGAGAAAGGAGGTGGGTCTCACAGGAAAAAAGCTCACCAAGCGGGTACAGGACAGGCTTGATGCCACCCTCAAAAGAGAGAAACTAGAAAAAGAGGAACAAAGACAGTATGAACTGGAAAGAGAGGAAAGACAGAGAAAGGAGAGAGATGAGCAAAGGAAGTACAAAGAAGCAAAAGCAGAAAGGGAAAGGTCAGAAAAAGAAGCAAAGAAGAAATAGAGAGAAAGGAGAAGGAAGAGCAATGGAAACACCAGCAAGAACAATAGCAGTATGAACTGCCGCTGAAGGAAAAGAAGCTTGAGTTGGAGAAGGCTCGAAAGGACAGTGCCAAGGCTCAGGCCCAACAACAAACCACTAACCCCACACCTGCCATGCCTAATCCTCCTATATTTAGTATCAACTCACTGACACCAAAGCGGACTGAAGACGAGCCAGAGGTGTGGTTGGATGAGGTAGAAGCACTTTTTTCAAACTACAGTACCACAGAGACGGAAAGGGCCTTACTCCTCTCCAAGCATATGGAAGGTTAAGCAAATGCCGCTCTCTGCTCACTGGATAGTGGTACCAGGGGAAACATGGAGGAAGTTTGGAAGATAGTTACCAAGGCCTATGAGATAACCCTGGAGGAATAGAGACAGAGGTTTAGGGCTCTCCCAAAGGAAATCTGTCAGACCTGGGCTGAATGGGCATATCACAAGACCCAAGCTGGTCAGCTCTGGCTCGATTCCATGACATCCACTGAGTTCGAGGACCTGTTTAACAGGATGATGCTGGAAGATTTCCTTCAGTGTGTTCCTGGGCCTCTCGCTGTGTACCTCAATGACAAGCAACCAAAAACACTAATGGAATGCTGTTGTATGGTTGATGATTTGGAGACCTATAACCCATCTTCCAGTATGTCTCACCTGCTCATAGTGTCACCCAGACATCTCGCAGGGCCAGCTCACTTACTGTCATAAGGTTGGACACTCCGAATCTGAGTGCCACTTTAAAGGGGAGCCATCAAGAAGCACCCCCAGAACCCAAATGACACCCAGAAACCAAATGACATCTCCATCCAATGATAAGCAATCCTCTCCACCAACAGTTGCCCTAGGTAAGCAAGCTCATCTAAAGGCCCCTGCAGAGGCTGTGGTGCTCCTGGACATTATAGTGCCAGATATCCTGCCTGCCCAAAGCATGGTACCTCTACCAAGCACTTCAACTGGATCATTGACATGTCAGCTGGGGCATGGCTGCCTGATATTTCTCACCCCAAGAGGGTGGTGACTCAGACTGTCTCAGTGGCGCCCCTTGATGGCTCTAGCCTGCCAGTTGATCTGCTGGCTTACGGTGGACACTGCATCAGACATCTGTCTGATTAACTGGTCCTGAATGCCAGCCAGTGCCACTGTAGATGAGAAGACTTGTTGGACGGTGACTTGGGTAGAGGACCATACCAAGTCCATTCCCACAGTCAAGCTCCAGGTCACGACACCTTGGACTACTCAACCTCACCACATTGGCGTGGTGAGTAAAATTAGGCACAGAATTAGATTTCTGTTGGGACGAGACCTCCTCTGGGGATGTCCTCCTCCAACTCCCCTCCATTGCCTGGCTACCTTCACAATGGGGACATCGACTGTAGCATCACCTGACAAGAGCACAGCCACCTGGAGATGCGTGCCATTGTCAACAGAATCAACTTCCACCAACCGAGTTGGTTGACAGAAGGGGTGCCACCAATGCAAATCAAAGCTGAGTCCTCCCTCCTCATGAAAGGACAGCCACCAAAACTTCCTCCCTCACAGCAAAAGGAAGCTAGCAAGGTACAGTACTGCTGTAAGATGTGCAAAATGAAAGGGTACTCCACAAATCAGTCAGGATGCCCCAGCAAACAATGCACAGTGGTCACCAAAACCAGAAGCATTCCTGGAGGATCTGACCTCCCCCTGGGACAGGAATCAATATTTCAGCCAAACTCAGGCTCACCTAGGGGTTTTGCACCCCCAGGTTCCTTGTCAGACACACCTGACTTAAAATCTCTGCCAGTGCCACTTGAGCACCCTGAGCAGTGCTGCTCTCTGCCCACTACGGACGCTGAGTAAGTACCAAAACTGAACCCTGTGCCTGGCTATGACTTGGTGTCAGTGCCAGTGCCAGATCCTGTCACTGATCCTGTCACTGATCCTCCTTTGGGAGACCTACCCAATCTAACTGAGTTGGTCATCACCAATTATGAGCCTTCAGCACCCAATAATCCTTCTTCCTCATCACTTCCATCCTCAGAGGATGAACTTCTGGCAGACCCTACAGCTACACCTCCTTTGGTCGACCAAGAACTGTCCTGCTGGGAAGAAGAAGCTGTTACTGGCCTTGCTTCAGCTGTCGCCGCAGCTGAAGTAGGGAGCCCACTAGTAGCCTCTAGGCCTACCCTTGACTTCGCACCCAACGGCACTTCTGGTCTTTTCCCAGAGTCGGTGCTTTCATCACCTCCTAGGAATGTCATAGACAGACCTTGGAGGAACCAGAAGAAGAAGAAAAAGGGGTGGAAGAGATCCAATTAGCCTATTAGAGTCAAGAGCTCTCCTTGGCACTTGTTGTCCTTTGGGGCACAGTGCCTTTCCATCACAGAGTGATCCTGGCACTTACCCAGAGAAAGTAGCCTGAGTGATCCTAATTAAGTAAACTCGTACATAGCATCTTAGAAAAGATCATGTAAGTAGCAGTAGTAACCTTGTAATTGTTATACAAAGAATTTTGTTAACAGAGTAATAAAAAAAAATTATCCTCTATATCAGAATTATGAGCTCATGGCATGCTTGGCATGGTGCCTCATTTATCAGTGTATTCCAGGCACCAAAATCTGGCAGAGCTTGCTTGGGTACCTCTCTTATGGGTTCCACTACCATGTCAGTAAAATGTATTGAATTAAAACGGCCCTCTAGCCTTGCAAGCTGAAAGATATGTCGTAGCCACTCATGCATGGAGTTGCACTCATCAACCCTTCAGATTGCTTATTTTCTAACACGTTTGTGTGTATCATACCATAAGAACTTTGTAATTTGTAGCAATACTACAGTGTAGCTAGAGCACTTAAATTGGTGCCACAGTAGTCTGATATGTCATGTTAAGGATAAAGTGCAATTATGAATGAAAACTTACCTAGGAATACATTTTCACTGTCGTTAGAGACAGATAGTTTAAGTACCCGCAGACACCTTGTAATTAGTGTTAGGGAGCTCATGTTAAACAAGCTACTGAAGTTCATAGTTCCATCTTAGAAGTTAGGTAGATCACCTTAGTTATCAGCATTGCATGGGCAAGACCCATTCAGGGAGGGAAGTAATGTAACCAAGTTGAGCAGCTTGTTTTGTACAGGACTTCACGCCCGGAAGGGAGTGAATGCCAGCTTAAAAGGGGGAGCTGTCACAAATATATGCTGCTCTAGTCTCTCCATTCTATTAAGATAGGGAGCAATTTCTCATAAAGATAGGATAGCAAGAAAAGGAGTACAGCAGGGACCCCGAGCCACTTACAAAGTGGCAGTGAATGCAGATTTGAGAAGACGTGTTGACACAGGTAAAGGAATTTGCTTAGTTATATGGTGGATGGACATGTTATTAATCACTTTATCCCCTTGTTCCCGAGGCCTATATCCCTGTGCTCTCTTTTTGCTGGTATCTTGATTGTTTTTTCAGGACTGTCAGCATACCTATCTCAGGCAAGTCACTGCTTCCGTAGCTGGAAGGCATATAGACGGAAAAACAGCCACGAAGGAGTCAACGAAAATTAGTGCAGCTTGAGTCACTCTTCAGAGCAGACCTGTGATCTGCTAGATCCCGAATCTTGAGCCATGTCCCTTTGTCTTGGAACACTGCCATACTGTAATTAGGGTCAGAAGAGACCCGGGCTTCAAGCCATCCCAGCAGTGTTAATTTGAAGACCCATTGAAACAACTAGCTGATTTGCAATTGTGCACATGCAAATTTAGGAGTGCCTGGTAAGTCTGAAATTAGCAATTAAGTGCCAGTTTCTGTTCCTCTCGCTCGCTCATTTCCTTTCCAAGATTTCATCTCCCAAAATAAAATCTCTTGTTATACTAGCATGTGTGCTCCCCATATGAATTAAGGGGATCGGCCGCCTAAAAAAACCCAATAATCTTTAAAAAATTCGATTTGCTGAAAAAAATTCTATGGCTTCGTATAGGGTTCAAGAATGTGTCCACGAAATATTATGCTAAAATTTGCCGTATTTCTCTAGTTATGGCCTAAAATGTAACAATAACTATATACCCATAAAACACCAGTAGCGCAAATGATTTAGTCTGGTATAGTTTTTGCGATATATATTACGAAAACTTCCTTTGAAATGAAATGTATAATGTCAATAATATCCTACTCGGCACCTTTTTAGTTATTCCTAGCCATGACAACGCACACGTCATACCATGACGCCGATTGTGGCCGAGAGTTGCCTATAAACTTCAAGCTAGAAGAACACGTTTTCATGCTCGCTAGCCTTGACTGAACTCTGTATTTTCTTGCATGTTTTTGTTTTTCACCGTGCCTAAAGGTCAAGAGTTCACTTCATGCTTCTAGAATGCGGAAAAGCCAAGTGGAAAAGTCCAGGCGAGAAGTAGAAGAAAGAGTTCAAGAAATTAGTGCCATAGAGGGAATGGAGCGACCTTTTTGAGCTGTTTATTTTTCATCAAATTAAAGTAGCTTTGCAGCGATCTTTTCTGACCAGAGACCAACCACATCCACCCCTAAACGCCTTTTTATTTGTTCGGTCACTACCAAAGGGCAAAGATATTTTAGAAAAAGAAAGCAGTAGCTCGGAGGCTGATATTATAGACGATCCTGAAAATAAAATGATCATAATAAGTGAAGCAAGACTTGATGAATTACTTGAATCATGAATCCCTAATTGTGAATGTAAAGTAATTCCCAGGATCCATTTGGCAAGGGATGGATTCGAGACACTAATAAAAAGTGTAGGCAACTAGATACCTAGAGTAATACCTTGCAGCAAGATCAGACAGGGGACCAGGAACCTAAAATTTATAAGAATGTGTCTTAGGCACATAAATAATCAGTTAATATTCTTATTTATAATCATTTTGCATTAATTAATACCCAAAAATAAAATTTAAAACCATAGAATTAATTGTAACACAGTCTTTGAAGTCCCTTTTACTTTTTTTATGTAACTAAAACTTTGAAGGCCCGTTTCTCAAAACATAAGTTTTTGCCTTTAAAATGCATCTCCTCCCACTTAGTATTGGACCAATCTAAATGAAATTTTAAATATAACATGGGGAAACATGGTAGATTAAAACAAATGCCGGGGATTTTAATATTTTGAGTTTCTGATTTTGGCAATTTTTTTCTGTAATTTTTCCGGGAAAATTTCATAAAAAAAAAAATTCATATCTCGAAAAATAATTGAAAAATCAAAAATCCCCGGCTTTGTATCGAAGGTCCATATGTGTTTTATACGTGGTTCAAATCTCATCCCTTAAAACCAAAAAGCAAAGGAGGAGATGCATTTTGAAAATGGCCATTTTGGCCTGAAAAATGCTCTGGCGTCACAAAACCTAAGGTCACTGAACAAAAATTTTTTCCCACAAGTTCACACAATATCCTTTAACAAACCCCTATATATCAACAACCTGTCGTTAAAAAGTCGGAAACCGGCCGATCCCCTTAAGTTTATTAATGAAATAATCCCTTGCTCATTGTCATAGAGTAACTCAACCCTCCATTGTGATAGATTATTGCAAGGGAGAGAATCTTTTATGTATGAGTTCTTATCTGGGAAATCTATTTCCAGAGACATGTCATCTGTTCAACTTCACATTCCTGCCATCCATCTTGCTTGGAAGAGTCCTGCCCTATTGCAGCCTTCCAGAAATTAGTGATTGCAAAGGAGTACCTAAGGGGGACCTGGATTCCGTTGTACTATAGATTGTATTTAGTATAAGCAGAATCTGTATTTTGAGGTGCTGTTAAGTCTACCAATAACTTTCTTTATTGAGAGCTAAATCAGTATTCTTTTAATTTCATTACCTATGTTGTGTGCAATAAAGTTGTATCTTGTATTGATCAAAGTTTTCAGTTGGCGACCTACCATCATTCTTATTTGTATTTTTGTATATTTCTTGCATCATTTCATATTTACGGATGTCCACAGTGAGTGCAATTCAAGGCTTATCCTAGTAATTAACTAACTGACGTAATTAAGCGTGGACAACCGTAGATATATATATTGTCAGAATCATGTCTAGTTAATCATTTGTGACCTTTTTGTCTTTTATTTTTCTTTTAAATTAAAGTAGCTTTGAAGGCTTTTGTTTCGGTCACGAAAAGTTTAGTTAACTTTTTTTTATTTACCTTGTTTCTTTGTATTGTTGGTACTCCGCCATGAGTTGTTTGTTTTCTTTTTTTTGCATGGACAGTTGTTTGTATGGTTGCTGGAGTGTTAAGTAGTTTGACGGGTCGTTATTGGAGACCTGTTTGTTTACTTCTGCCAGGGCAGGGCCTTTTGAAGACAGTGTGTCGCCTGTTCTTAAATCACCATAAAGGATAGCTCTTAGTCTCTCTCTAAGCTGGAGGGGCGGTTAGTCAAGCAGTGTCCTCTGGTGGAATTTTACAGTCTCTGAGGGATCCCACCTAAACTGCCTGGTTGACCATGGTCCAGGTCCTCTTATTTGTCCAGATCTGTGGTGGATTATTGAGTCTGCAGGGATCTTTCTGTGTATGTGTGTGTGTGTGTCTGACACACCTCTGCTGTTGTCGAAGTAACAACTACGAGTGCCAGTCCTAGTGGCATGTCTTGCCTTTCTACCTGTGCTACTGCCTCCTAGATGTACTACTGCTTCCTAGGTGTGCTACTGCCTCCTGGATGTGCTACTGCCTCCCAAATGTGTTATTGCCTCTTAAATGTGCTACTGCCTCCAGCACTGCACTGCCTCCTATTTGTGCTACTGCCTTCTAAATGTGTTGCTGCCTCCAGCGCTGCGCTGTCTCCTTAGAGCCATCATCCGAAAAATTCCTGATGAAATGACGATAGTAGCCTACCATTCCCAGAAATTTTTGTACACCACACTTATTCTGAGGAGCAGGGAGAGCTGTAATTGCCTCAGCAGTAGTCTGTTTAGGAGCAACTTTCCCCAAGCCAATTTCATGACCTAAATATATCACCTTTGCTTAGGCAAAATCACTCTTTTTCAAATTAATCACAAGACCAGTCTTCCTCAGTTCCTCAAACAGTGCACGAATCCTTTTTAAATGTGTCTCCCAGTCATCACTGTACATTATGAGATCGTCGATGTAAACCTCACAACCCCAAATTCATCAACCTTTGAAGAGTGGCGGCTGCATTTATCATGCCGAAAGTCATCACTTTACACTTGTACAGTCCATCACCAGTGGCGAAGGCTGAAATTTTCTTTGCTCGAGGAGTAAGACCTACCCGCCAATATCCTTTGAGCAGGTCAAACTTGCTGATATACTTAGCAGATCCGACTCGATCTATACAGTCCTCCACTCTGGGCAAAAGATACGAGCCTGTCTTAGTAACTTCATTTACTTTCCGATAATCGAAGCAAAGTCTATGCTGACCACCCGGTTTCTTTACCAAACTACCGGAGAACTCTAAGGGCTATCACTGGGTTCAATGAGGTCATGGTCGAGCATATACTTAACTTCTTCTTGAACCACATTCCGTTTAAAAGGACTCGACCTATATGGGCACTATTTTATTGGTTGAGCAACACCAACGTCTACATCGTGCTCTAAAAGATTAGTCTTGCCGGGAGAATCCTGAAATAAAACTTTATACTCGTTAATCAGAGCCATTAACGATGCTGCTTTGTTAGGGTCTAAATATTCCAATTTAACCTGTAACTGTTTCAAAATGTCAGAATTATTTGAGAGACCACCCAAATCAAAAGGACAAGTTTCCTCTACTACATTTTCTTTATCTACACCTACTTCTACGTCTACGTCTACATTTACCAGGGCCACTGGTTCTACCTCTACATTTCTATCTACAAAAGGTTTAATCATATTTATGTGGCAAATTTGGGTGTTACGCCTCCTTTGGGGTGTCTCAATCAGGTAACTGACCTCATTAAGCTGTTTTAAAATCTTCCAAGGCCCCAAAAACTTAGCCCTTAGAGGATATCCTGGCATCGGTAACAAAACCAACACTTTATCTCCAATTTGGAAGTCCTTTTCTGGGTACCAACATCGTACTTTTCCTTCATTAAGCCTGATTCTTCGCTAAATTTTCCTTCGCGAAGTTCCATGCCTTTCTTAACTTTTCCTGCAAATTAGACAAATAATCAAGAACATTAGTTTCAGGAGCCTCTCCCTCCCAGTGTTCCCTTACAACGTCCAAAGGGCCACGAACACAATGACCAAAATTAATTGAAAGGGAGAAAATCCTTAAGTCTCATTTGGCATAGACCTGATAGAGAAGAGGGCATAAGGGACCTCTTTATCCTACTCACTACCATATTCAAAACAAAATTTTCTCAACACAGACTTTAACGTTTGATGTAACCTCTCCACTTGCCCCTGACTCTCAGGGTGATAAGGGGAAGACGTTACATGTTTAATCCCTAACTCAGACATTTTATGCTTGAAATACTTACTCGTAAAATTGGTACCACAGTCACTCTGTAATTTTTTTGGAATACCAACTTTCGTGAAAAAGTTTGTTAATGATTCTACAATTCTCTCTCCCTTAATACTACGCGGTGGGATAGCCTCAGGGAACCTAGACATTCTATCAACGATAGTCAGCAAGTATTAATGTCCCCCACGCAACCGTGGTAAAGGACCAACCACATCAATAATAACCTCCCTGAAGGGTTCTCCCACCGAAGGTATAGGAAGTAGAGGGGCTTTCGGAATCTTTTGGTTGGGTTTACCGACCACCTGACACACCTGGCACGAGAGCACATGGCGCTTGACATCTCGGCGCATACCTGGCCAATAAAAACATTCAGCCAATTTCCTGAAAGTCATTCGAACGCCAAAATGCCCAGCCAAATTACTTTCGTGAGCCAAATACATTAACTTTTTCTGATAGTTAGTTGGCACCACCAACTGCTTTACTTCCTCCGTCGGAACAGCAGGTGCGTTCACTGGCCTACTGACCCGGTAGAGTAAACCATTGCTCCTAAATCACCATAAAGGACAGGTCTTGCTCTCTCTCTCTACGCTGGAGGGGCAGTTAGTCAAGCAGTGTCTTCTGGTGGAATTTTACTGTCTCTCAGGGATCCCACCTTAACTTCCTGGTTGACCGTGGTCCAGGTCCTCTTACTCGTCCAGATCTGTGTTGGATTACTGAGTCTGCAGTGATCCTTCTGTGTATGTGTGTGTGTGTGTTTGACACACCTCTGCTGTTGTCGAAGTAACGACATATATATGTGTGTGTGCATGTGTGTGTGCTCGTGTGTGCATTTTTGATCAGTTTATAATTCTAATTAGACTGTTTTCTGGCTCACTTTCCATACTGGCCATTTAAGCTTTAATCTCAACCCAAAAATCAAAAATATAAAACACGCTGTCCTTACAGGACATGCGCTAGCTGGAGCGTTCAGTATGCCACAACGCTTGATCGAGTGTACTTTGGAGAGAGAGAGAGAGAGAGAGAGAGAGAGAGAGAGAGAGAGAGAGAGAGAGAAATGATGATTATGATGTTAAAATGAAAATGGAAATCTTTTGCGCGTGGTAATATATGGATTCCAAATCCAGTTAGGTAGAAATTTCCGAAGGACTGTCAGTCGACTCTTGGTTGGTATCCCGAAATTACAATTACCCGAGAAATTTCCCCAAAAGGAAAATCTCACCACTTACACAAAATTTACAGCTGAGTTGTTCATCGTGTTCACACTTGAATGATCAAGAACCAAAAGAGAAACGAATCAGAAGAGTTTACTGCTGATTCCTTTATTACCTGGTCGGGTTTTACGGAGATTTGACAAAATAAAAACATGTAAAGAATGTGCCAAAGTTTCTTCGGCGCATTCAGGTTTTCTGTACAACGTATAATGCTGTATGAAACTTTCAGCCACGGCCCATGGAACTCTTAGCCGCGGCCCATGAAACTCAGCCAGAGTCCGGTGGTGGCCTCTGGCACTGCCCATGAAACTCAGCCACCGTCCTGTGGTCGCCTGTGTTGTTGGTACCTATAGCAGTGCCAGAAGTACGATTATGGCTAACTTTAACTTTAAATGAAATAAAAACTACTGAGGCTAGAGGGCTGCAATATGGTATGTTTGATGATTGGGGGGTGGATGATCAACATACAAACTTGCAGCCCTCCAGCCTCAGTAGTTTTTAAGATCTTGGGACGGACGGACAGAAAAAGCTGGTACAATAGTTTTCTTTTACAGAAAACTAAACGAAAATAAGGCAAATTACAGACAATGAAACCTTTGAACAAGAACCTAAATTTCATATCTTATTATTTAAATAAACCAAGTTCAATGAAACTATATGATGTGTTCTTGGATGAAGTCTGCATACCAGAGAAAAGCTTTAGATACGAGTAATGGCAAAGTCAGATTAGAAGACATAAATTTCATCACAAAAATTATTAACCGAGTTTCGTTACACTAGCAAAATGACATGCACGTTGATTACCGTAGCAATTTCAGATTAATCTGTACATCTCTAAATTTTTCTATAACGTAAAGCTTTCCAGTTCTACAAATGGTCTGTCGTGCAAGGCAACTTTCCTAGACCTTATATTATATTAGTTATATGCATTCTTTGTCAATAGATGGAGTTGCTGCTGTTTTTAACACATATCCGGAGCTGGCCTCCAGATCTCCTACCGTGCTCCAGCTCTATTATTTGTTTTGCAGAGTCAACAGTGGACTAAATCATTCCTAGTACAT
>NC_089752.1:88012092-88019592 GCF_040412425.1 Macrobrachium rosenbergii
GGAGAAACTGAAGATGTCATAACCAAACTCTGACTGAGTTCCAAACACAGTCCTTATAACCAAACACCAGGGGGAATTTCTGATGAAATACCTTCCTATAACAGGTGGTGGCAGCACACAACAGCGATCAACAGCGATCAACAGCGTACAACAGCGTACAACAGTATACACAACAGCGGTCACAACAGAGCTTTCTGGCAGCACCTCTACATGGCGTCTACATTGGTAAACGGAAGCTCCGATACGGCGAGATGCCCAAAAAACCATAGACAATTGTCATCTTCATAAACGACATGGTTACAAAAAGGACGGACAACTCGATGCATCAAAACGTCTTGGAAGCGGAAAGAAAACAATCAACAACGAAAAAGCGAGGAAAACATCTGACCTTCACAACACATCTACCCCAACGCATGGCAGAGAGAGAGAGAGAAATCTACACAAATCTACGCAACATTGCACATCAACACTCCACGATGTTCCTTGAGGGTTTCTGCAATCAACATTCATCAACATAAGAAGTTCAACATCCACAATAACATCCCTTCGATGACGTGTATCTAGCCAGACGGAAGTTGGACTGCAGAGGAACCTCGTCGACCTAAATACCAGAATCCAATAAAAAGCTAAGTACAGCCATTATTTATAACAGTTGGTATATTCATTTACAGTATTCGGGTCTCGAGTGGCAGGTTGCTGATATAAGGTGAGCAGTGCCGTAGATTAATACCTTTGCCTTGCAGATGTAGCGGTTCCTGATACCTCATTTTTTTTCATACTTTTGTGTTCTTTTATTTTTACGCCTGACACGTTGTTAACTCTGTTCTTTTTCAGGAAAGTGCATTTATTACTTTTCATTATTGTATTTTATGATGCATTTTTCATAAGTGATGTTATTTTTTAGCGGTTATATGAATCTCGGTTGTTATTTACTTGCGTTCCTGGTTTAGATTTATGAGGTTACGTAGCGGCCGTGTTTATTCATATAGGTTTCAAGATCACTTAGAGAGTAGGCGTGCGGATAGGAAACTTAGTAGGAAAATGACTCTCCAACCCCAAGTGGGAGCGACCCCACCACTTCCCCACAGAATCCTGTAGTTACGGTAGTTAATGCTAGATCGCCAATTGTACCATTCGCAGGTCGTGTCAATGGATTTTTGACGCAGGGTGTCGAATCTTGGATTTCGTCTATAGACGTACACCTCACGGCAAAATCCATTACCGATCCGTCTTTACAATTGCAAGAGGCAAAGAGTTTCATAGATTTTGCTAAGGGAGATGCAGGTGCGTACTTGCGGGGAATATCTTTTAAAGAAACAAACACTTGGGATGGTTTCAAAGCCAATCTGCGTTCCATTTATGGGAGTGAGGATGCATTGGATGAAGTTCTTGCTTTACGCAACATCATAAGACTCACATCTATGACTAATCTAAGTATAGCAGATAGGGCAGCTCTGATAGGAGATAGGCTCGAAGAGTATAAAGGACAGATTGATGGCTCAAGTTGGGTCAATGGTAATCTGCATATCAGTTCCAAATCTGTCTGCAGGTTATTCTATTTAACACTTGTAACAGCGATGTTACCTGAACCTTTGGTTAAGTGTTTTGATGAGAAATTACAATCAGATAGCTCAGAATTAGATATCTATAGGCAAGTTCGGAAACACTTGTCCAAGTGTACAGATCTCGATCCTTCTCTAATTCAGGATTTTACAAAGTAAGAAAACAAAAATCATGCGTCTACATCACACGCAACAGGTTAACTTAGTCACTAATAATCCATCAGCAGTCATTTGTTTTAACTGCAAAAGACCAGGTCATATGATAAATGAGTGTAGGTCCTGCTATTGTTCAATCCATAACAGTACGGATCATAAGTATAGTCATTGCAATGCAAGAAAGAAGAATTTAAACAGTAACACAAACATTCAAAATACTGGTAATGACGCTAAAAAGCAACAGTACCATGGGGGAAAGAACAAACATTACAAGCAGAACAGTAATGCAGGTCAGAAACAAGTACATTCAAATCGTTCCTCGGGAAAGCCAACTTCAGGCTCAGCAGTTCCAAACAACCATGCGTCAGTGAATTTTCCGAATGCCGGCGGGCAGACAAGCACCACATAGCCAGCTTAAAGGGGGAGGAGAGTGATATTGGGTTATCATCACTTTTTGAATCAGATAATAAGTTTAATGTTCTCCAAGATATGTGTGTGAAGACAAGAATTTTCCAGAAATCGAGGTAGTGTCTCCCAAACATGCAGAGCACGGTCCCGTAGATTTTTGCAAAATACACGCTATTATTGGCTCAGAAGAAGTTAGACCCACTTTGCATGCAGTTAGCTTAGAACACAAGCATTTCACCTTGTTTTTTGATCCAGGTAGTCCACGTAATATAATGGATTTACGTACCCATCACCTTTTGTTTTCAAGATTTCCCATCGAACGCTCTGATGTTCGTTTGTCAGAATGGGCAATAACGAATTAGATGTAATTGGTACATCTCAGATACAATACAGGTTGGGGCAACATACTTTTACGGATACCTTTATCATTGTTGGCAATATTAATATGTACCCAGTAGTTATTATGGGGTATCCATCAATGTCATTACATAACGTAATTTTAACACCCGCAAAACACGGAGTGTTTATAAAAGGAAATTCTATCGGTCTTCACACACATTGAAATCTGTTTTGGATCAGAAGGAGACAGAGAGTAAGAAGATAACGTATATCGAAGAGCCAGTCACTTGTCTCATAAGCGATGATATTGTTACAGCAACCCAACATAACTCTCAGGCACCCGTCCTTGCTGCGTTCCTACAAACCATTGAGCCAAACACACCATCGTATCTCACGGTCAAGGTTAAAAGAAAATTGCCAGGCTCAGAGGTTTTAATTCTTCCTGATACTCTAAAGATCAATGGGCTTTCAGTCACGCAAGCATTATACACAGTAAATTCTGATCATCGGGTTAACATTGAAGTTTTTAATCACTTAAATGCTGCTTTAACAGTACATGAAAATCAACATATTGTCAATATCGAAGCATATAAACATCGAATCCTTACAGTTGCTGAAATTAACTCCACTGAATCAGCAACAGACGAATCTCTTTAAAGGTAATTAAAGGCAAAATCGAAGCAGACATTTTAGATAGGGATATAAGCAAGAAATTTTTTGATCTTTTATCCAAATATAGTGATGTTTTTCTACTAGTACTGGAGCTTTAGGCAAAACGGAAGTCATCGAACATCAAATTCGTTTAAAGGATAAGGACCAGGTCGTTTACGTGCCTTCATATCGTCTACCGGCCAAATTTTTAATGAAATCAATGTTGAGGTAGATAAAATGTTAAAAGAGGGGTTATTAAGAAATCTAACAGCCCTTATAATTTTCCCTTGATAGTAGTACCAAAAAGGATAAAACCTGGAGGATTTGTGTTGACTTTCGCAAGCTCAACGACCAAACTATCCCTGATCGTTTCCCAGTACCTTGCACAGATGATATTTTGTCTATTAGGGCAGAATAAATTTTTACTTCCTTGGACTTACTTAAAGGCTTTCACCAGATACCCTTAGCTAAGGATAGTACCCAGTACACTGCTTTTAGTACAGCTAGAGGTCACTATGAATTCCTACGTATGCCATTTGGGCTACGTTGTGCTCCTATTACGTTCACTAGAATGATCAATATAGTGTTCGGAGATTTACTGGGGAATATTCTCCATGCTTATATGGATGATTTAGTTATATTTTCCAACACCTTGGAGGAGCATTTAAGTAAGCTAGAGATAGTCCTTCAAAGGTTAAGAGAACATCATCTAAAAGTAAAAATTTCTAAATATGAGTTTTTTAAAGACGAATTAGTCTATTTGGGTTTCATGGTATCTCGGCAAGGTCTTAAAGTAGTCCATGATAAAATCTCTGCTATTAGTAAATTTCCCGTTCCTACTAATGTTAAAGCCATACAACAATTTCTCGGGGTTTCGGGTTATTATCGTCGGTTTATCCGAGATTATTCAGTAATAGCAGCTCCTTTAACTGATCTCATAAGGAAGGACGTAACTTTTAAATGGGAATCCCAACATCAAATTGCTTTTGATACCTTGAAAGAAAAAATCAGTTCTGCTCCTATTTTAAAGTTTCCCGATTTTACTAAAGAGTTTATTATTGCAACCGACGCATCAGATCAAGGAGTAGGAGGTGTGTTACTCCAGTGGCATGACAATAAGTTTTTCCCCATTGCTTTTTATTCTCGCAAATTAAAAATGTCAGAGAAGAAATATGCAGTAATAGATAAGGAATGCCTCGCCATTGCTAATTCGTTGGTACATTTTAAATATATAATCTATGGGTATAGTGTCAAGGTTCTAACTGATCACAAGCCCCTTACTGACTTTTTTAAAGGTTTCAATCATAGTCCTAAAAGAACTCGGTGGCACATGATTATCCAGGACTTTGGAGCTAAAATTGATACTTACCCGGTAAAGCAAACGTAATCGCAGATGCGCTATCTCGTAACCCAGTACCAACACACTCAATACCTTTCGCTGATCTAGAAGAAATTCCAATTCCTTCGCAAGCTATGAAAAAATTGCTATCGAAAATGGTCAATCTTTAGCCCAAGCAACAGAGAATATTACAGATATAGAATGGAATCTAGATTCAGTACGACAAGAACAAATGAAAGATCAGAAATTAAGAGTAATAATAGATGCATTAAATAGGAATCCAGATGATAAGGAATATGTGAAATATACGAATCAATATTTCTTGATTAAGGATAACATTCTATGCCGATCCGTGGCTAGGAGAACCAGGAGTTCAACACAGTTAACTAACGACCAGGTGGTTGTACCTATCACATTAATCCCAATCGTTCTGAAATGGCTTCACAACCATCCTCTGCATGGTCATCCTGGGTTCGAAATAACCTCTCAAAAGGCCAAGTCATTATTTTACTGGTCTACTATGTTAAAAGATATTAGGACATATATTAAAAACTGTGATATATGTTTCCGTCACAAGGGCCATACTAAGAATCCTGTAGGTCTCGGAACTTATCCCGTGCCTAGCAAACCTTTTGAAAGGGTACACCTTGATTTATTGACAGGTTTTTACGAGACAGACCGGGGAATAAAACCTCTTGGTTATAATTGACGCACTTACACGGTATACTGAATTAATACCACTAAAAAGTAAAACAGCCATTGAGTGCGCTAGGAAGTTTTACGAGTGCTATATATGCAGACATGGAATTCCAAATATAATAATCTCTGACTCAGGTGGAGAATTCAATAATCACTTCCTTAACTCATTGTGCGAAATTCTGCAAATAAAGAAAGTCAATACGATGATATACCATCCTGAATCTAATGGATTGGTAGAACGGGTTAATAGAAAGGTGCTAGACATACTGCGTGTAAACATAGGCGGTATGGACCCAAACTGGGATATTGCAATACCCACTGTGTCCAGTACCCTAAATAACAATTATCATACTTCAATCCGTATGTCTCCCCATGAAGCTGTTTATGGGATACCTGCTAGGTCACCTTTTCACATCTTATCCCCGACATCTAGTTTATCAGATCCATTGAAGGATATAATAGATGTTAGCCGAAGTAGATATCAAACACTTTATCAAAACCTCTTACAGGCTCAAGTGTTAATGAAGAATGCACATGATAAAAAAAGCTAAGGTCACAAAGCCTTACCAAGAAGGAGATATAGTATATGTACAGGTCTATGTTAGAAAAGGGCTAAATTGGAAATTATTGCCTAAGTTTGAAGGTCCTTTCATAGTTATAGAAGTTTTAATAGGTAACCGACTTAAAATTCGGAATCAGTCCGATTCAACGGATGTTCGAACAGTATCTATCTCTCATGTGAGAGCTTAAGACAATGGTTTGTTATGAAAAAGTTAATTATTGTGTGAATTTTTACATCATTTGAATGATGCGATGTTTTTGTTTCATTATTTACAAGTTATTTTTTTTTGCAGGCTCAACATGAAGCTTGTCAAATTATACCATGCACTATTCCTCTCAATGTTTATCGTAGCTGGGAAGAGTTCTGAAATAACTTTACATCATGGTTCTATAGTAGAGGAAATGAATAATTTCTTTCTAACTGGCAGTAATATAGTTTTAGAAGTCAATATGAACGCCATTTTTACTAGCGAAAATGAAGTAATAACTTTGAAATCAGAATTGACTCTTTTTATCAATCTCTGGCAGACTTGCATAAATCATTCTTAGCTAGCAGTGATCCAACGTCGCCTAATCAAGTCAGTGACACAATTAATATGCTTTTCTGGGAATTAAGGAATAAAACAAGCGAAGCTGAAATCTTGGCTCGTGATTTGCTAATGTGGTCAATACCTCATGACGTTACAGAAAGGCATAACCCACTTGTTCTAGCGGCATTAAATTTGGTTGGTTCCAGCAGGTCTTGGGTTAGGGATTTCAAATCGTTTAAAACTTCGCGATCACGGGGTTAAAATCGAAAATCTGGAACATCAACAAGAGGTATTAGCGGGAGAACTAAACAAACAAATTCAAACTTTGAACAGCGTAATCAGTAAAGTAAATGAACAGTCACGACGTTGCAATCAGGTTCATGACACTCAAGTTTTGTTAGCAACTTTGATGTATTATCATGCTAAAATTAATCATGTATACTGAGAGTTTCATGCTTTATCGAAAAATCAAAAGATTACGTGGAAGCTATAACACTTGCTGCTAAAGGCGTGTTGTCTCTCATTTGTTACCGATTAAAGATCTTACTCAGATTATCAATAATGCTCACGATAAAATGCGCTATGTTCCAGTAGTAGATTTTCATAAAGTTGAATTTTATTACAGCTTGATCACAGTTAAAGTTGACCTTGATAAGATCGTAATCGACATTCCTTTCAACCCATCAGACGCGTGGAAAGCGTATAAAAATTTCGCCTTTTCCCACGTGTGTATCTAACGTCTCGACACCTATTATTAATAATCTGTCAGCTCTAGTATTGGTTTCCGCCAATAAGGAAGCTTTTACGGTAGTCCGAGACCAAGCACTGTTAAATGATTGCCATGATGTTATGAATAATGTAGTGTGCAGGATCGATTTGTTTGAATTCTTAAACATTACGTTATTGAATTCATGCGAATTGGACTTGGTACTTAACAGAACCTCTCCCCATACACATGAACATTGTTTGGCTGGTTTAGTACGGTATCGTGACAATCAGTTTCGTCACAGGCTCGTGAATGGCACGTCATTCGTCTTCTCTGCAGAACCATACATCGTCACTTGCCCAGATGGTACTAGGACAACAGGACACATGTTCATCGTTAATGATGGCTGCACTGCAACAACGTCGTCACTCTTCATCCGAGCTAGCACATCCATCATCAGAGGCCGTAACTTCTTCATCAACACATCGTGGGAAACACTAGGCTGCAAGGTCTAACAATTCCCTACAGCAGGCCCATCGAAAACGCTAT